>NC_059260.1:2458888-2461388 GCF_017591435.1 Portunus trituberculatus | reverse complement strand
TTCTTTCTTTATTTTTTCTTTCTTTATTTTCTTTTTTTTCATTTTCCTTCTTTCTTTCTTTCTTCATTTCCTTTTTTTCATTAATTAATCTATTTCTTTATTTTCTTTCTTTCTTTCTTTCTCATTGTTTATTTATTTGTTTTCCTTGTTTTTTTTGTTTGTTTTTCTTTAGTTGTAGATGCGAATGTTTCTTTCCTACTGTCTGTCTGTCTGTCTGTCTGTCTGTCTGTCTATCTGTCTGTATCTATCTGTCTGTCTATCTGTCTGTTTGTTAGTCTATCTGTCTGTCTGTCTGTTTGTTAGTCTATCTATCTGTCTGTCTGTCTGTCTGTCTGTTTGTTAGTCTATCTATCTGTCCGTCTGTCTATCTGTCTATCTGTCTGTGATTTTTTTTTAGTATGTGTGTGTGTGTGTGTGTGTGTGTGTGTGTGTGTGTGTGTGTGTGTGTGTGTGTGTGTGTGTGTGTGTGTGTGTGTGTGTGTGTGTGTGTGTGTGTGTGTGTAAAAATGAGTGAATGAAGGATTAACTCACACGGCAAATCTCTCTCTCTCTCTCTCTCTCTAGTTTCCTGTGTGCGTCACCGCATAAAGCCCTTGGTAACACTGCGTGGCCTACGTGCCGCAGTACTGCCAATGACAAGGCCACAGGAGGAGGAGGAGGAGGAGGAGAAGATAGACAGAATATAAAAAAAATTAATACAGTAGGAGAGAGAGAGAGAGAGAGAGAGAGAGAGAGAGAGAGAGAGAGAGGACAGAAAGAAAAATAGAAAGAAAACAAAAAATCTAACATTACGTAAACATTTTTTTCCTTCGTCATTGCACAAACAATCTCTCTCTCTCTCTCTCTCTCTCTCTCTCTCTCTCTCTCTGTCCTCCATCACCTTTCTGGCGGAAAAAGAAAACTATTATCTCCACGGTTAAATTCTCTCTCTCTCTCTCTCTCTCTCTCTCTCTCTCTCTCTCTCTCTCTCTCTCTCTCTCTCTCTCTCTCTCTTTCTCTTACCTGCTTCGCGTTGCCGACCCAGAAAGTCACGTGGTCGAAGTGAAGAAAGCGACCAGAGTCAGGCTGAAAGAAATGAATGAACGAATGAAAACTTCACGACACACACACACACACACACACACACACACACACACACACACACACACGAAAAAAATAAGGAAACAAAGGAAATATATCTCAAAAAGAATTGATTTGAAAAAAGTTACATCATACAATCTCTCTCTCTCTCTCTCTCTCTCTCTCTCTCTCTCTCTCTCTCTCTGCCAAAAACGTCATATAGTACGTTTCGCAAGTCAAAAATCTGTCATGTGTGTGTGTGTGTGTGTGTGTGTGTGTGTGTGTGTGTGTGTTTAATAATATCCACTTTATGACTGTGTGTGCGTGTGTCTGTCTGTTTCATGGTCAAGGTGAAAATGTGTGATGCAGCTCTCTCTCTCTCTCTCTCTCTCTCTCTCTCTCTCTCTCATTTATACCTAACTTTCTATTCATTTCTTCTTAGTATGTGTTAAACCTCTCTCTCTCTCTCTCTCTCTCACCTTGGGTCCCTTGTTCGTGTACGTTGTCTGGAAGAAAATAAGAGAAAAAACATTAAAATCAGACACTCGACATTTAATTTAGCTACTGGGCACACGGAGACACGAGCGAAGAAGAGGCAGCATCAGTTTGTAGTCCCCTTTATTGCTATATATGTAAGGTAAAGTGTTAAGTGTCTGCTGAATGTAAAAAAATAATGCTAAAATATTGTATTACTATTTATCATTATTGTTTTTAATCATTATTATTACTATTCAAGGATTGGTAAATATTTTGAAGGGGATACGAGCCTATGAACTATTACGCGAACGCTGAAAGTAAATAAATAAATAATGTAAAAAAATGTATTACTATTTATCATTATTATCATTTTATTACTATTATAATCATTATTATTATTATTATTATTATTATTATTATTATTATTATTATTACTACTAACTAGAAGATTTGTAAATATTTTGTAAGGGATACGAGCTTAAACACTATTACCAACATCACATGAACTTTTAAAAAGACCAAAAAATAAGATAAAAAAAAAAAAAATACCCTTGTACAATTTACTAAGGCCATGTTAAATTTCAAAGGTGCCTCAGAGAAACACAAGGGAACAAAAAGGAGGAACAAAAACAAAAAGTAGACCAGTTGACCCTTTATGCTCCCTCTTATACGGCATTGGATCTCTCTTATACGGAATCTAGTGGCTGCCTTGTGGGATTCAGAAGCTTATACAAGTGTTAGTGTTAGTTGTAAATTAATGAATAAATAGATAGACATACAGATAGACAGACAGATAGATAGATGGATAGATATATGTAGACAGATGGAATAATGAATAAATAGATAAAAAGGTAGATGAATAAATAGATAAATTAAGATAGATAAACAGAAAGACAGAAATTGTAGTAGTAGTAGTAGTAGTAGTAGTAGTAGTAGTAGTAGTAGTAGTAGTGGTGGTGGTGGT
>NC_059260.1:2426388-2456388 GCF_017591435.1 Portunus trituberculatus | reverse complement strand
GGAGGAGGAGGAGGAAAAGGAGGAGGAGAAGGAAGACGATGACTATAGGACGAGAATAAAGATAAGGAGAAGGAGGAGGAGGAGGAGGAGGCTTAGATTGAGTATGGATAGAGAGAGAGAGAGAGAGAGAGAGAGAGAGAGAGAGAGAGAGAGAGAGAGAGAGAGAGAGAGAGACGATATAAAGGCTAATTTCTCATTATCACTCCTACTTGCAGGATATGACCCACAAATTAAAGATACCTTATAATAATACTCTCTCTCTCTCTCTCTCTCTCTCTCTCTCTCTGGATAGATTAACGAGCGTCTGTACCTGAGAGAGAGAGAGAGAGAGAGAGAGAGAGAGAGAGAGAGAGAGAGAGAGAGAGAAAGCATCTCATCTTAGCTGACATAAATGCTATGCACGCGCGTGTGTGTGTGTGTGTGTGTCAAAATTTCTTATGTGTGTTTGCTTACCTCATCTGACACACACACACACACACACACACAGACACACACAGACACACACACACGCTTGACTCACAATCGAGAGGGTCGGGTTCGAGTCCCGGTAAGCGGCGAGGCAAATGGGCAAGCCTTTTAAGGTGTGACCCCTGTTCACCTAGCAGTAAATAGGTAAGGGATGTAACTGGAGGGTTGTGGCCTCGCTTTCCCGGTGTGTGGAGTGTGTTGTGGTCTCAGTCCTACCCGAAGATCGGTCTATGAGCTCTGAGCTCGCTCCGTAATGGGGAAGACTGGCTGGGTGACCAGCAGACGACCGAGGTGAATTACATCATACAAATTGTGATTGTCTTCCTGAGATTATAAACGAAGGAAAAGGAAAAGTTTTGCAACACGAGTGAATGAATGAAGGAAGGAAGGAAGGAAGGAAGGAATGAAGGAAGGAAGGAAGGAAAGAAGGAAGGAAGGAATGATGGAAGGACAGAAGGAAGGAAGGTAGAAAAGAAAACGACAATATAAGCAAGAGAGACAAGCAAATAAAAGAAAAGAAAAACAACGCAAAAAAAAAGAAAAAAAAGAAGGAAGAAAGAAAGAAATGAGGATCTGGAATGAGAGAAATCGAACAGATGAAAAATAATATAAATAGGAAAAGAAAGAAGGAAAATAAGAGAGAGAGAGAGAGAGAGAGAGAGAGAGAGAGAGAGAGAGAGAGAGAGAGAGAGAGAGAGAGAGGAGAGTTTGTCGAACCATTAAAACCAGATCTTATTCCACATCAAGACACCGCCACTCAGATGTCGAAAGAACAAGGTAATCAATGTAATGGAACGAAGTAATAATCCAAACAGTCCCTGAGTAAAGATAGAAAAAAATATATAAAGACAAACTCACCACAATATATAGAAAAACATCACAAAAAATATAAAATAGCTTGGTATAATAAGAACAAACCAATAGATAAAAACAAACGACGAAATAACACAAAATAACAAGAACAGTTCCGGAGTGAAGACAAAGAAGTGAAGATAAATACTTAAGCATATATAAATAAATACAAACACTCCATGTATATAAAAACATTAAATATAATATAAAACAACCTGGTGTAGTAAGAACAAATCAATAGATAGAATATAAACGAAGAAATAAAAAAAATAACAAGAACAGTCCCAGAGTGAAGACAAAACACTGCCCAACCCACGCCGCTCCGCACAGCCCGCCAGATTAGGGAACCACACAACATTTTCCTTATTTTTACACCTCCCACCGCAGCCACACCGCCGCCATGAGTAAGGCACATCCCCCGGAGCTGAAGAAGTGAGTGCGGTACATAATTAAGTGTGAAATATTGGTACTTTTGGTGATTTAAGCTGTTGTCACCAAAACGTTTCCTGCCTCTGTTTGTTTACATGTGGTGGTGATGGTGGTGGTGGTGAGGTTCAAGGGGTTCTATGGGGTTAGGTTGTATTTTAGATTGATTTTATTTATTTGTTTGCTTGATTTTTGTTATTATTATTTTGGGTTGGATTGGGGATAAATCTTAAGCCCTTCAGTACTGGGACGCATTTTTACCTCTCTCTCTCTCTCTCTCTCTCTCTCTCTCTCTCTCTCTCTCTCTCTCTCTCTCAATGGTGTAGAGAGGCAAGAATATAAAAAGATAACCAGGAAGAATTATTAACACAGCCGTTAGATAAAAAAATAAAATTCTAAGAACTGTAAGGTTTATAAAATGTTACGAGAGATTAATGGATGCTGCCTCACTCTTCCGTTCATTGTTCGACCACTTCCCTTCATACACACTCATAAATTTGTCACTTAGCTCCTTCAGTATTGGGACACATTTTTACCTTGAGATTTGTGCACCATTAGACCATTTTATTGACATTAGGAAGGGTCTATGGAGGGCAGAAGATTAATGGCCAGTCTTCACTATTTTAATCCCTTCAGTACTGGGACACATTTTTACCTTGAGATTTGTGTACCATTAGACCATTTTATTGACATTAGGAAGGGTCTATGGAGGTCAGAAGATTAATGGCCACAGTCTTCACTATTTTAACCCCCCACATGAGTTTCTGAAGCTGTATAGAGTCACCAGAATGAATGTGGAAATGCGTCATGGTGCTGAAAGGGTTAACAATAGTGGGGAGGAAAAAAAAAAGAAAGATAGAGAAAGAATAGATAAAGAAGAACAATTAGAGAAATTATAAATGTGAAGGGAGATAACAACATTTTTTTGGGTCAGGTAACTCTTAAATAGGAAACAAATGGAATATCAACACCATCTTCTCCATCCACATCACCACACACTAACTCTCCAATCACTCTCACATCTCACCATACTCTCACTCTCTCCCACTCTCCTCTCACTCTCCCCTTCATTATTATTCTTCCCTCACACTCTCCTCTCATCCTCCCCTCACTCTCTTCCATTCTCTTCTCACAATACTCTCACTTGCTCCTCACTCTCCTCTCACCATATCCTCCACCTCTCCCTCACTCTCCTCTCACCCTCCCCTCTCTATTACTATTCCTCTCACCCCCATCCTCACCCTCACCATCTTAAGCCTCCTCTCCCACTCCTCTCACCTTCCCCTTCACTCTCACTCTCCCCTCACCATCACTTTAAACCTCCTCTCACCTTTCCCCTTCACTCTCACTATCATCCTCACCTTCCCCTCATTCTCCTCTCACTTTCACTAATTCTCACCATCATCTTAAGTTTCCTCTCTCTCTCCTCCCTCATTCTCCTCTCTCTTTTAATTTTTTCCTCCCCTCTCCCATCCCCTCATTCTCCTCTCCCTCTCCCTCACCCCTCCTTCTCTCCACAGGTACATGGACAAGCGTGTGATGGTGAAGCTGAATGGTGGGCGGGTGGTGGAGGGCACACTGCGAGGTTTTGACCCGTTCATGAACCTGGTGGTGGACGAGGGGGTGGAGGTGCGCAAGGCCAGCGAGCGAGTCAGGATTGGCGTTTGTGTGAGTATTGTGTGTGTGTGTGTTTGATTTATTTTTTTTATTTTATTTTTTTTTTTTTTTGTGATTTGATATTTAACTTTGCTTCTTCAATTCAGTAACTTAATTAACTTTTTTTTTTCTTTATTTCCTATATTAATTTCACCTAGTACTGTAACTACATCATCTGTCTCAAATTTTAACATCACTTTTCTCTAAATAATCTTTTAACTCTTCTATTTCCTTCACTTACTACTATATCATCTAACTTAAAATATTAATCTGAGTTGCTTGAATAATCTTGTAACTTGGCTTGACTCTACATAACCCTCTGATTCAAATATTACCTTCACTAACACATTTGATCACATTTTTCATTTTTTCTTTAGTTTTTTTTTATAATGCGGCCGTTTTTCTGTCACTACACACACAGCACTTTACAAATCCAGCTTCGTTTTGTGTGTTTACATCGCTTCACCGTACATAAATAACCTGCTGATTCAAATATTACCTTCACTCAAATTTCATCACTTTTTCTTTTTTATTTTTTAATGCGGCCATTTTCTGTCACTACATACATAGCACTATACAAATCTAGCTTCGTTTTGTGTGTTTTTAATGCTTTTTACGAATCTGAGTAGTAAAATAAAAGATTACATTTTAATTCTCTGGTATGTATATTGATTATTATTATTATTTTTTTTATTAAGTGTGATATGGGCAGAATTTACCTGTAATGACCTAATTACCACTCGTTTGACAGGTAATCCGAGGAAGCAGCATCATCATGTTGGAAGCACTCGACCGCATCTCCTAGTCACACACACACACACACACACACACACACACACACACACACACACACACACACACACACACACACACACCTGGGCATATGTATGGATAGGTTACAATTGCATATATGTTTAAGTTTGTGTTTTTTTTTTTTTATAATTAATAGTTTTTGTATATTTATTTATTTTTTTTGTTAGTTTTGATTTTCCGTTCATTATTAAAAAGATTTGACTGTTTATCAGTTATTATTTATTGTCAATTTGTCTGTAAATTTTCTAGACTAAATCGTTTATTATTATTATTTTATATATTTTTTTCTTTTCATTTAGATCGAAGAGCGATGATATTATTCACTTTCCTTTGTTTATCCATCTTAGTCATCAATTTCAGAAGCCTGTGCAAAGGTTTCTGAAGACTTGTACCTGTGCTCTGTTCCAGTAATGTTTCTAATTAATAAATCTTGTACAAACTGGACTGTTCTTTCTTTTTTACATGTGGCCTTTTGCATTGTTGTTAACCCCTTCCCAGCAGCAGGGCAGATGTATGAACTAACAGATAAAAATTTGTCTACTTGTAAACTCCTTTGACTTTAATCCATACGTCTATGTATAGTTTCTCTGCAAATGGGCATTGCAGAGTGACATCCATGTGTAGACTCTGCCACAAAACTGAACAGACAGTTAAATTGATAACAGGTGATATTTGTTTGATTGGTGATGATGTATGTCAATATATTTTTATGAATGTTTGAAGGTACTCACATCCAGGACTTGTGATTGGATGGAATTTACTTCAATCTTTTTTTTCTAAGTACGTACTCACTTTGTACCTGTTCATCTTTAGGCAACCCTGGTGCCGTGTGGCGTGTGGTACAGTTCTTTCTCTTTCACAGGACAGACTAATAATATAAAAGTAGAAAAATGCAAAAATTTCCAATATCAGCTTATGTGCACCACACATCCACCACTGACAGCACAGTTGGTGACTGGCCTTGAGAAGCAATGCTGGCAAAATCTGGGTATTTGAGATGCCAAATAATTATTTATTTCATGAATTTTGTTACTTGTAATAAATAGTCTACATGCAGACCATGCAGAACAAACGTTGACATACAGACAATCAGACAAAATGCCCTCTTTCAAAATGTCTATGGAAGGGGTTTGTTTGTCACCATTACACCTTCTATATATTTTTGTATCTCTCTTCTTGAAGATCTCTAAGGCTGTGTTATTGTGTTAATGATATAGAGGAGAATTAAAAGTGCTCACTCTCTCTCTCTCTCTCTCTCTGTCACAATATTAAGTACATTTCCTTCTGTGTTCCATCATTACTACGTCACTACCTACTCTTCTGATCTATTGAACTGCATGCCTTCCCTCCTCCCACGGCCTCACTGCATAACTCTTCTACTTTCACCTCCATGCTGTCCACCTCCCTAATGCAACACAGAACTCACAATCCTATCCCACTATGCAACACTACTCTACACCCATGCGCAACACTCCACCCAGACAACACAACACCAGGGTTATGCTACAGAGATGCATTAGTAACACAATACAAGTAACGAGGTCTTTTTTTATTAATAACAGTTATGTACAAAAAAACCTTGTAAAGGTATGAAATATAAACACTTATGTATACGCACATTATTGTATTAACATGATGCCTTGCGCTGGCTGTGTGTGTGTGTGTGTGTGTGTGTGTGTGTGTGAGATTTCATTTATTTTCTCTGTTATTTGACTCTATAAAGTTTTGTATGATTTATTTTTACACATTTATTCTTGTACAGCACATGCCAGTTTGTATTTCTTAGCCTATATGAACACACACAAACACAGATAAAATTTCCTTTCTCACACACACACACACACACACACACACACACACAGAGAACATTTCAACAATAACTTATCTGGGAAATCTCAAGAATAACAACACAGACCAACACTCCTTCACTTCTCAACCAATAAGAAACCTTTCCTCATGTTCTCATAGGCCTACAATCTTCTTATGGGCTTATCTTGGTGGTGTCCTTCAGTCAACACCTTGCACTGGTCGGAGGTGGAGTAAATGAGAGTGTTTTCTCAAGATTTCCCAGAGTTGTCTTTTATGCACAGTGGGAATTTGGGACCAGGGTAACTGCAACTGACTAGCTGGGAGGAGGGGGGGAGGGGTGGTGGGCAGTGAGCAATATTAGTGGAGCAATAGCAATGTACCTTAGTTTAATATGCACGCACACACAGACATACAGACATTTTTTTCTTTGTTATCTCTCTATTTTTTCCTTCCTGTGTTACCGCACTATATTTTCCAACGCATGATGTTATAATATTACGAGGTCTTTCCTGCAACCCCATCTCTCTCTCTCTCTCTCTCTCTCTCTCTCTCGTCCAACACTTTCAATCCTACACTAACCTAATCTTGGCAGTGTGTTGTGTGTGGTGATTTGCAACACAATCTATCTCTTTTACAACACTAAATACCATCTTACAAGACATTTTTCCTGCAACACAATCTCTCTCTCTCTCTCTCACAACACTATTTCAATTCTAAACTAACCTAATCTTGCCACTGTGTTGTGTATGTGGTGACTTGCAACACACTCATATCCAGAAACACTTAGCTCCCTCACCATGACAATTTTCCATGGCCACAGAGATGACTGGTCGGGTTCTAGAGAGTATTTCCGTTTAATGACGCAGAAATCATGTTAATCTGTCACTGCAACCATTAAAACGCCCATAAACCATGTACCTTCAATTACAACCTCTTGAAATAGTGGAAGTGTTTTTGGAATAGGAAACTCAGACACTCATACACACACTGTTAAAATCCTTCTCTAACACAGCTCTTTGTATGTATTAATGGCACCAGAGACAAGAATAACAACATTGATTTGAGTATTATAAAATTGTGCATGAGATGAGGTGTGATACATATATGTGTGTGTGTGTGTGTGTTATTTCCTTCATCTTGCTACAGAATGACAAGTTAAGATTTTTTTTCCCTATCTATTCTCTCGTATCACAGAAATTCACCTTGTTTTTCCTAATATTCACTGATTTCTGTTTTTTAAGTCACCTGAACTGTATCCTTTCTCTCTCTCTCTCTCTCTCTCACACACACACACACACACACACTCTAAGGCACCACTCAGAATCTTACAACCTACATAGGCACAGAATACATGAGAGAACTGGAACAAGCATAGAAAATAGTAACTGTATTAACGTCACAGAGAAAAGCTTGACCGACTGACCAACTGACTGACTGACTCGACTGGATTTTGACTTTACACAGAGACAGACAGAATTCTTGTTTTTTTTTTTGGGGGGCGGGGGCATTAGAAGAAGAAAAAAAAATGAATGAATAAATAAATAATGGCAAAAATATTAAGAGAAACTCAAATATTTCCCACATTTTAGTGACTATGTTAGTTTCCCCTTAGTAGAGTCACCAAGTCACCAGCCAAAGGGGAAAATTTGCCATAGAAATGCGACCTCTATCCCATAAATTTCCATAGACCCCACATTGTAAGGGAAAAAAAAAAAATAAATAAATAAAAATAATAAGTCAGGAAAAAAATAAATAAAAATATAAATAAATAAAATAAATACAAAAAAGTCACTAATAACTATGAAAAATAATAAATAATAATAATAATAATAATAATAATAAATTAGGCATACAGTTACCAGTCACCAATCACCATAAAAAAAAAAAAAAAAAAAATAATAATAATAATAATAGTCAGCAGTCAGCACACAGCCAGTCAGCGCCACAGGTACAGTTAGCAAAGCACGCCAGGTAGGCACTCAACATAACAAAGGACAACACATCATTCTACAATGTTCCTGAGGGTGAAGTAGAAGAGGGCCACATGCCAGCTCACTTTGTCCCAGCATGCACCGCGGCACTGGGAGGGAGGATAGGCCGGTTCGCAAATGTATATATGCCACTGAAATTGCAAGTCGCTAGAAGTATCAACTGGGGCCTTCTAGTCAGAGCATGTTCACACACAGCAACTGGGAAGTATCAACTGAGGCCTTTTAGTTGGAGCACGTTCACACACAGTGACTGGGAAGTATCGACTGGTTGGTGGGAAGTGAGTGTAAGAGGGACGCATCAAGACATTTGCTCCTGAATTTTGGCTGACTCTGTACTTCTTTTTTAGTGGACCAGCATTCAAGTGAGCCTCTTTTTCTTCTTCCTCTTTATTTTACTATTTTGTTGTGTTTGGCTGGCCTTCTTACCTGCATTAAAAATAAATAAATAAAAAAATAAAATGAAAAAAAGCTACTGAACAAGATGTCTTCCTCCGCTGACGATGACCACTGTGATTAAATGAAATCCTGACAAGTGTTCACTCCTCACCTCCAACAACACCCTGCAATGAGGGAAGCAATCACCGGAGAGTGCCAGCCATCTCATCCAACACCGATTTGCATAAGCTTTTTAATTTTTTGCTGTATAACTCACTTATAGGGTCCCAAATACGCTCTTTTTCCCTCACCAACTCCAAAATCTTCTCTACATCGCCATTTTCAAACCGTTCTCCGTGACGTCACAATGTAAACAAACTCGTAAATTAACTGAACAAGACTTGCAATTTCAGTCGCAAATTTACAAGTGTGAACCTGCATTATGGGATGTTGGGGAGGTATGGAGGGAGGGAGGTAGTAAGTCTAAATGCCCACACAAGGCACCTAAGGTCTATTTCACAGCCACAGTCACATTAAATGAAGTTCTTATATGCGTTTTATCTCCTTCTTGCCTCTAGCACCGTTACGCAGCACCACACATTTCTATGGTGCTGTTTGTCGCTGTCTTGCCTCCATTAGTAACGTAAGTGGTTTTCTGTGTTCCGTCTTGCCTCTCTTCTTGTACCGGCAAACTGTAGTGTTCCATTGGTGTATTTCGTTGTTTTTCTTCACTATTTAGCACCATGGTGTGTTTGTGGTGTTTGAAGTGTTTGTGTTGCTGTGCTGTTTGCATCCACCTTGCCTTGTAGTGTTCCATTGGTGTGTAAAACGGTTTTCTTTCATTTAGTACTATGGTGTGTTTGTGTTGTTGTGTTGGCTTCTGTTTGTAAGTTAAATGTTTTGTTTTTTGCATATACCTTGGCTTGCAGTGTTTCTGTTGGTGTATAAACTGTTTCTATTCCACTATTTAGTATTATGGAGTCTTGTGTTGTTTGTGTTGTCTTTCATTTGGAAGTTAAATGTTTTGTTTTGCATCGACCTTGGCTTGCAGTGTTTCTGTTGGTGTACAAATTGTTTTTCTTTCATTAATTAGTACTATGGTGTGTGTTTGTGTTGTTTGTGTTGTTGTGTTGTCTTTCATTTGCATGTTAGTGTTTGTTTTGCATGGACCTTGGCTTGCAGTGTTTCTGTTGGCGTGTAAACTGTTTTTTTTTCCACTATTTAGCACCATGGTGTGTGTTTGAGTTGCTTGAAGTGTTTGTGTTGTCCTCTGTTTGCAAGTTTTTGTGTTCTTTGTTTTGTTTTGCATCCATGTTAACTTGTACTTTCATGACTGGTGACTACTTTGTGATTCTTGTACTTCTCCTCCTTCACTTGTGTTGCTTTTGTTGTACGCTTGTTCCCCGGCAGGACAGGACACAGTAAGGCACTTGATTGAGCAGTGACGACCCTACAGAGAGACTTAACAAGGTCATCTAAGGTCACAACTGTCCACGTGACCTTTCTCTCTCTCTCAGTTCCATTTTTCCTTTGAGTCGCACAAATATGAATGACTTTTTAATGCTAAGGCACCATAACATCACAGAACAGTTAATTTAGCCACAGTGGTGCTATGTGTGGTGGTGATGGTGGTGGTGGTGAGGCGTGTGGTGCATGGTGAGGCTCAGGGGGTGGGTGAGATGCGACTTGGTGTCCTGTGCATGTGGTGATGACAGGAAGTTCTCTTTATAGTGATGCGCTGGTGGTGGTGGTGCCTTCAATTCTGGCAAGAGTAACTGAGTGGTGTAGTGGTGAAGGTGGTGTTGTGGTGGTGACAGAACCAAATCTCCCTGACTGGTCTTCTGTTTTAAGTCTGTGTGTAGCTGTTCGTAGTGGTGGTGTTGTGGTGGTGACAGAACCAAATCTCCCTGACTGGTCTTCTGTTTTAAGTCTGTGTGTAGCTGTTCGTAGTGGTGGTGTTGTGGTGGTGACAGGACCAAATCTCCCTGGCTGGTCTTGGGCTTCAGGTCTGAGTGTAGCTGGTCGTAGTGGTGATGGTGAGGTGGTGGTGGTGGTGGTGCTGCTGCTGGGGTGGGTTCCTCCAGGCTGGGGTTCTCCGGGGGGTTGGCAAAGTTTGGGTTGGATGTTCGCCAGCCACTTGCTTTCTTCCCGAACTTGTAAACGAGTCTTCGGCCAATGACGGCTTCAAATATTTGTGTTTTGTAGTAGTACCTGGCAGGGCAGAAAATTGGCTGTTACTACTACTACTACTACTACTACTACTACTTTTTTTTAGTAGGAGAGACATCAGCTAAGGGCATCAAGATTTACTACTACTATTTCTGTGTTTTATACCATTAGTTTTGCTGTTATTGCTATTCATATTACTACTACTACTACTACTACTACTACTACTACTACTACAAAGAAAATTCTAATCACATATATTAATGTAAATAACTACATGACTTTATTGATAAAATAAAACTAAATGCACAAGCTAAACTACACACACACACACACACACACTTGACCTAGTAATAATAATAATAATAATAATAATAATAATAATAATAATAATAATAACAACAACAAATGCATTAATTATCAAAAGAACACCCTAAAACACACTTACATATCAAAATTGTTGAAAATACACCCCAATCGGCCCCCAACACACCCCAAAAGAGAACAGAACATCCAGGACACCCAAAACACCCCAGAAAGCAAGCCAACCCACTCAAAACCAACCTAACCAAACCCCAACACACCCCAAACACCCAAACACATCCCCCACACCCACAAACATCCCAAACACCCCCTCCAAACCCACATCAACACCCCAAAACGCCCCCCAAACATCCTAACACACCCCTAACAAAGACACCCCCCCAAATGCACCTTAACACATCCCCAAATACTCAAAAACACCTCAACACCCAAAATCTATCCCTGAAACACACCCAAAACACCCCAAATACACCCAAAACATACCCTGACACCCCCAAACACCCTAAACATACCCCCACACCTACATCAGCACCCCAAACACACCTGTTGACCCCAAAAATGGCCCCCAAAACACCCCCAAACACTCACCTCATTGCACGACTCAGTTTCTCATAGTTCATCTCCTTATTGCCCTTCCTCTCCCCCCATCGCTTGGCCACCTTCTCCCCGTCAATGAAGCGGAACAGTCCCTCCTCCGGGTTCTCCCACTTCACCATAGAGGGGCAAGTCTCGGGGTTCAAGAGCAGGTTACGAATGAACTCCCAAAGCCGGCCTGTCTTCTTCTTCTTCTTCTTCAACTCACTTTCTGTTGAGAGAGTGAGTGAGTGAGAGAGAGAGAGAGAGAGAGAGAGAGAGAGAGAGAGAGAGAGAGAGAGAGAGAGAGAGAGTATTAAAGAGTGTTTTTTTTGTTGTTTTATTTTTTTTTTATCCCTTCAGTAGCATGTTGTGTGTCTATATTCATTCTGGTGACTATTTGGTGACTCTATACAGCTTCAGAAACTCATGTGGGGGGTTAAAATAGTGAAGACTGTGGCCATTAATCTTCTGACCTCCATAGACCCTTCCTAATGTCAATAAAATGGTCTAATGGTACACAAATCTCAAGGTAAAAATGCGTCTCAGTACTGAAGGGGTTAATTGAGTTATGATTGAGTGTTTGAGAGGAAGTGTGTTGGAAGTGTCTTTTGTTTTTCTTTTCCTTTTGTTTTTAATTGAATTATGAGTGAGTGTGTGTTAGAAAATGGTGTTTGCAAGGGAGTGTTAGAATAGTCTTTTATTTTTATCTAGGTTTTTAATTACGTTATAAGAGTGAGTGAGTGAGTGTGTGTGTGTGTGTGTGTGTGTGTGTGTGTGTGTGTGTGTGTGTGTGTGTGTGTGTGTGTGTGTGTGTGTAATTCACCACAGTTGCCTGCTAGTCACCCAGCCAGTCTTCCCCATTACGGAGCGAGCTCAGAGCTCATAGACCGATCTTCGGGTAGGACTGAGACCACAACACCCTCCACACACCGGGAAAGCGAGGCCACAACCCTCTCGATTGTGAGTCGAGCGTGCTAACCACTACACTACGCGGTGTGTGTGTGTGTGCCAATAGTGTTCTACATATTGCGAGAGAAAATGCATGGAAAAACTGTAGAAAATTAAGGAAAACAACAATTTTTAACCACTCCAAAATGTGACAATAATTTTCCAACTCATTTTCTTTCAGTCACATGAAAAAAATAATAAATAAATAAAAAAAAAAAAAAAATATATATATATATATATATATATATATATATATATATATATATATAAATAAACAAATAAATGAAATAAATAAATAAATAAACAAATAAACAAAAACAACAATAGTAGCAATGATTTGCAACCTCATTTTCTACAAGTCACACGAAAAAAAAAAAAAAAAAAAAAAAAAAAAAATGAAAAACCAAACCAAACCCAAAGCAACCCAAACAGTCACACTTACCAGGTTTCTTAGGACGACCGGGGCCTCGTTTCTTTGGGGGTTCAATTTTCACCTCCTCCTTCACCCCCTGCACTTGCTCACCACTACTCCCAGCTCCAACACCTCTGTCCCCTGTCACCTGCCTCTCCTCTCTTCTCTCCAGTGCTACCAGGGGGGGTGGGACAATCTTCATGGCACCTCTGTGGGTCTGCTCATACACACTGGGGTCTCTGGGGTCTGGGGCGAACCTCAACTGTGCCTGGGGGTCTATGACAAGTTCGTAAGGCGCCTGTGCATCGCAGATCACGGAGGGCTGTGGTGAGAGGTGGCGCAGGGTGTGTGGCGGGGCGGTGAGCAGGAATGGTCTCTGAAGTGGTGATGTGGTGGTGGTGCTTGACAGGGATACTTGGTATGGTGTGCTGGTGATGCTGGTGGCTGTAAGAGAGGGAAAATGTGTTAGTGTGTGTTAGTTCACCTCGGTCGTCTGCTGGTCGCCCAGCCAGTCTTCCCCATTACAGAGCGAGCTCAGAGCTCATGGACTGATCTTCGGGTAGGACTGAGACCACATCACACACAACACACACTGGGAAAGCGAGGCCACAACCTCTCCAGTTACATCCCTTACCTATTTACTGCTAGGTGAACACACCCCACACATTAAGAGCCGCGCCCATTTGCCTCGCTGCTTTCCGGGACTTGAACCCAGTCCTCTCAATAGTGTGTGTGTGTGTGTGTGTGTGTGTGTGTGTTTTGTTTGTAAAGAGTGTGAGATTAGCTTTACCTACACAAACACCCCTCAAACACTCCAAACACACACACATACACATACACACACACACACACACGGCCCGGTAGCTCAGTGGTTAGAGCGCTGGCTTCACAAGCCAGATAACATTCCTAGATATTTGGGTGTGTCTCCTTTCACGTTCCCTGTTCACCTAGCAGTGAGTAGGTACGGGATGTAAATCGAGGAGTTGTGACCTTGTTGTCCCGGTGTGTGGTGTGTGCCTGGTCTCAGACCTATCCCAAGATCGGAAATAATGAGCTCTGAGCTCGCTCCACGCCTGGCTGTCTCGTCAGAGACTGCAGCAGATCAAACAGTGAATACACACACACACACACACACAAAGACACACACCTAGACACTTCCCAACATACACAAACACACAAACACCTCCCTACACTCACAAACACCCCCCAAACACCCTCAATACCACATACCCCTCAAACACACCAAACACCCCCAAGATACACACACACACACACACACACAAACAAAAAACTCACAGAAACACATCCAAAACACCCCAAAACACTGGAAACACCCCAAACAGCCTTCAAAACACCCCAAAGTACCAAAAACACCCCAAACACCCCAAACACACCCAAAACACCCTCAAAAACACTCCACACACTCCCCAAAACATACCTCTTTCCAACACCCTCCTCTGCACTTCATTGTAAAGATCTTCGCCATACTCCGGGGAAAATCTCAGGAAGAACTCTCGACTCTGCCTCATGAGCTGTGCCCCGTTCATAGTGTTTATAATGCTGAAGTCGTAGTCGGCGTGTGTGTGTGTCCCCATCAGGAAGTCCACCACGTCATCTGTAGTCCATTCCGACACTGCCTTCTTCATGTAATCCTGGCGGACTGTGAGAGAGAGAGAGAGAGAGAGAGAGAGAGAGAGAGAGAGAGAGAGAGAGAGAGAGAGAGAGAGAGAGAGAGAATAATGAAATGCTATATACCACTCCCTTATATTAAAACCACATGCCAATACAACTTGACACACACACACACACACACACACACACACACACCTTACCTTCATCCTTTGTGCTCTCTTTAACATCTTTGCTGGACACTGTTGGTTCAAGGCTTGGAAGACCATCCTGAGAGAGAGAGAGAGAGAGAGAGAGAGAGAGAGAGAGTAATTAGTTTCTTGAATCAACAATGAAATAAAACAACACAACAAATTATAAACTATCTGTAAAACATGTGTAACTACTTAAGAAATTTATGTAATGTGGAGATTTCATTATTTAAACACCACAGAGATTAAAGAACGTGATTTATATTAAAGTGTTGATTTCTGTGATAAAAGGGAGACTTCAGAAAGGCTCCACAAAGATATGAAGTTAAACAATGAACAAATAAATACATGGAAATATTTTTATTGAAGGAACGGGAAAATTACTACATATAAAAAAAATGCAACAACAACAACAACAGCAATAGTAATAATAATAATAATAATAATAATAATAATAATAACAACAAATAATATTAAAAAAAATGAATAAATGAATGATGCAATAATAAAACAAAACAACTAAAAAACAATAATAACAAAACAATAACAAAACAAAATAAGAAAAAAAAACAACGAAAAGACAAACAACAACAACAACAACAACAACAACAACATACCAGGTAGGGTCCCTTCACCTCCTCAGACAACATGATTGGTCCGTCGACACCTGAAATGGATCAAGAAAAGGTCATGTTAGGTCACGCGGGTCAAAATAAGTTAAATTCACCTCCCCCACCTCTCTCTCTCTCTCTCTCTTGAAGTACCCGTTGAAATGAAGGACAGTAATATATGACGTGCTGCTGATGACGATGATGAGTGCCCCCCTCCCCCCCCGTATCAGTGGTGATAAAAGTGTGTTTCGTAATTAATAATAATAATAAAAAAAACAATGGAAGGAAAATAATGCTTTCCGTCCTGTTTTGATTACACGGGCATGTAGTACGCACGTAAATACACACATGCACAAGCACACGCACGCACACACTCTCAC
This sequence comes from Portunus trituberculatus, assembly GCF_017591435.1. Taxonomy (NCBI): domain Eukaryota; kingdom Metazoa; phylum Arthropoda; class Malacostraca; order Decapoda; family Portunidae; genus Portunus; species Portunus trituberculatus. The sequence goes on along the minus strand of NC_059260.1, from coordinate 2,440,761 downwards.
ACACACACACACACACACACACACACACACACACTAATAAAATATGGACAAATTTTCGTAAAACACATACACGAGAGAGAGAGAGAGAGAGAGAGAGAGAGAGAGAGACACACACACACACACACACCATACTAAAACCATACATGTCAAGGCTATCCTGTTTCACCTTTCAACACACACACACTAATAAAATATGGACAAATTTTCGTAAAACACATACACGAGAGAGAGAGAGAAACACACACACACACACACACACCATACATGTCAAGGCTATCCTGTTTCACCTTTCAACACACACACACACACACACACATTAAATCAAAACAAATAATCAAACAAAACTCACAGCAGATCCTGGAGAAACAAAACGAGTAGAGATGAGAGCGAGTGAGTGAGTGAGTGAGAGTTAGAGAAAGAGAGAGAGAGAGCAAGAGAAACATTTCCTGCCTCTCCTCTCGGAATGATAAACAGCGAATGGAGGCGTCGCAGGCAGCTGAACCTCCTGTGACACCAAACGCTGCTATATTTCATCTATTTTGTCCTTTATCTCACCATACGCGCTTCTCACAATAACCATACATGAAATACAGTGAGGTATACATGTGTGGAAGGTGTTTATGTATTGTATTAAGACGAATGTATACAGAAACATGAGGAAATAATTTTAGATAACTTTTTCCTCATTAAGTTGCCAAAAGTGGTGATGGTGGTAGTCGCGTTGTTTTGATTGCATGAGTGTGCGTTTGTTTGTTTTGATGTTACTATGCGTCTTTGTACGTGGTGAATAATAAATGAAGACTGTGATAGTAGTAATAGTAGTAGTAGTTAGGATGGTATTACTATTACACCACTACTGCCATCACCACCACCACTACTATCACTACCACTATCAGTCTCCACGTCTTATCTCTCAACAAACATCAAAGTCCACATACACGTGTCATTCTGAGAGTTTCTTTTTATCTGCGTGTCTGCTTTTGGAGTATTTAATCAGGGAAGACATCTCCTGACCCTATTTCAATCAGCGCAAGAAGGTTATAGAGTTGCATGACAGCGTACGATAGTTGTAACTCGGGAGAAAAGCGCGCGTAAAATACTTCAACGGTGACTGATGGAAACAAATTGTGGGGAATGCCTGTATTTTGAAACGCTCTCCTGCTCTCTCTCCATGACTCTTTTCCAAGGCCACAAAGATGACTAGCCGTGAGTGCTTGTACTGTTAATAACGTAGAAATATTGTTAATCTGCCAGTGGGAATAAATAAACACTAAAAAAACAAAAACAGCGTTAGCTTGTGAAAAAAAGTCTTGAAACGCTCTATTTCCTCACCGTGACTCTTTTCCAAGGCCACAGAGATGATTAACCGGGTTTCCAAGTGTGTTTGTACTGCTAATAGCGTACCAATCTTGTTAATCTGCCACTAGAAACATGAAAAAACACCCTTAAAACAAACAATTTCAACCTGAGACTCTTGAATGTGTTAAGATGCAGCAAAGAGATGGTTCTATACACATGACCTTAACATTAACAGCTGCAGTGATAACATAAACACTTCTTACATATTGATGGCGAAAATGTTCAAGTAAGCGAATAAATTGAGCAGAAAATTGCATACGAGAGAGAGAGAGAGAGAGAGAGAGAGAGAGAGAGAGAGAGAGAGAGAGAGAGAGAGAGGGGGTGCGGTTGGGTATCTAATAACAAGGCTGAATGACTGCCACTCAGCATTCTTCACAGAACTCAATTTTCCTGGTTCATTTGCCACTACTACTACTACTACTACTACTACTACTACTACTACTACTACTCTTGCTGTTATTGTTGCTGTTTTATGCGTTCCTGCTACTTCCACTAGCAATAACAACAACAAAGAAGAAGAAGAAGAAGAAGAAGAAGAAGGGGTGAAAGAGTTGGGTGAGGACATGAGAGGGGGAGGGGTGACAGAAATGGGGGTGAGGGGCGACAGAAGGGGGTGATGGGTGACAGAATGGGGGTGAGGAGTGACTAAGGGGGTGAGGCGTGACAGAAAGGGGGTGAGGGGTGACAGTGAGGGGTGGGGGACGGGGGGGCTCACCATTGGAAGCATACATGGGGTACACGAGGTACACCAGCTGCACCTGCACCACGTCCTCCTCCCCCTGGGGCTGCGGGGTGGGGGCTACTCTTCCCTTGGCCCCCTTCCCCTGTGTCCACGGGGGGCGGGGGCGTCGGGGGGGAGTGGGCTGGGCGTCGCTTTTTCTTCTCTTTCTTTTCCTCCGTCTCTTCAGCGGGGGCGGCGCGCTTGCGGGCACGCGAGCGGAAGATGGAGGCCCTTAGCGCGGAGAGGACGTCACTGTGGTCTGGCGGGCGTTCCGGGGGCGTGGGTGTGGGCGGGGGCGTGTGGGCGTGCTCGTGTTGTTGCGAGGACATGAAGGCGTTGGGGATGGCCAGTCTCAGCCCTGGGCCTGCCACCTCAACCACCACCGGGCTCGTAAGCGTGTCCATTGGCGTGGGCATGGGCGCGGGCACGGCGGGAGTGAGGGCGGTGTACTGCGGGGTATCTTCACTTGTGAGCACTTCCACCTCAGCAGAAGCATCAGGCACGCCCTCGTCCTCCGCCAAGGACACTTCCGTCAGGGGCACGCCACACAGGGAGGGTGGGGCTGTCACCTCACTGTAGGGCGTCACCTCCCCCAGCTGCAGCGTGCCGTACTGCTCCGGGAACGCGTCCTGCGCGAGCGGCACCTGTGGGAACGTTGGCCCCGCCCCCTGGAGTTGAGAAAACGTTCCTTCTGCGGCCTCCATTCCAGAAAAAGTGTGTTCCGCTGCTACCATCTCGGTGAACGCTGCCTCTATCCCTGGTACCTCTGCAAACGTTCCACTAGCTACTGGTAATTCTGTGAACGTTGCTTCTGTTCCCGGGACCTCTGTGAACGTTCTATTGGCTACTGGTACTTCTGTGAACGTTTCCTCTGTCCCTGGTCCCTCTGTAAACGTTGCCTCTGTCACCAATGCCTCTGTGAACGTTGCTTCTGTCACCGGCGCCTCTGTGAACGTTGCCTCAGCTTCCGTCAACGTTGCATCGACAGCCTGCAGCTCAGCAAACGTTCCCTGGCCAGCCTGTACCTGCGTCAGGGGCGTCAGGTCCACAAACACTGCCTCACCCTGCGTCTCCTGCGGGTGACTGAAGTACTGCACCGGGGTCTGAGGGACGGGGGGCGGGATCGGGGGCGTGTTTAGGGACGGTGGGCGGGATGGGGGTGGTTGGGGCGCCTCGAACATCGCTAGGGCCTGCTGGGAGGTTATCACGAGGTTGTCATCGTCTAGAGGGAAGAAAGACACCTCGCCTATCCCTTCGTCAGGCGGGTCGCTCCTGAAGGGGGAGGCTGCGGAGGGAGGGCGGCACTGCAGGGCTGGGGAGGGGTGCGTGGGGAGTCCTGTGGGGGGAGTGCCGGGGAGGGGATCTGGTGACGCAGACCCTCGCTACTGACGGAGGCGGTGAGGGAGGTGAAGTCATCTTGGTTCACAGCGGCCACGGCGGCGCTGAGAATCTGTTCCAGCTGCATGGTGAGACAGCAGGGCAGTGTGTCTTCTGCATCAATTATTTCAGCAGTCAGCAGACACAAGGGGTCCTCAAGGGCGCTCAATGGCCAGTAGGGGCGTCAGTAAACAGCAGGTACTTTCTGCAGGAGTTATTTGAGGAGTCAGCAGGCACTAGGGGTCCTCAAGGGCGTTCAGTAGTCACCAGGAGGAAGAAATTTGTTGCCTCCTCTTTCAGCAGATAGAATGGCTCAGCAGTCAGTCAACAAGTCTCTTCTGCAGTATTTCTATCAGCAGACGGATCAGTAAACAGCAGACTCAGTAGACCCTTCCTGCTTGGAGAACTCCGCAACAACACTCAGGATCTCAGCAGGCAATAGTGTGATCAGTAGTCAGCAGGCAAAGACTCAGCAGTAGTGGGAGTCAGCAGTGGTCATCAACTGAGGTCAGCACTGGACGGTTTTTTAGTGTCAGCAGTGGGGTCAGCGCGTCACAGGAGGAGGGGCAGACGCGGTAGTGGTGAAGTCAGCAGGGAAACAATGGTGAGAGCCGCACGGAGACGGGACAACACGGAAAACACGGGGAAAAGAGGAAAACGAGGAAAAACGGAGAGAGAGAGAGAGAGAGAGAGAGAGAGAGAGAGAGAGAGAGAGAGAGAGAGAGAGAGAGAGAGAGAGAGAGAGAAAAAGTGTAGAGAATTAAAACTGAACAGAATTTAACCGAAACTCAATGAGACAAAGAAAACAAAAGTAAATAGACGAAACTAGCGAAAAACAAGTGAGAGAACGAAAAACACTGAGAAAAAACAACAGAAAACGGAAAAAAACGGGAAGAGAGTGAAAACTAAACACTGATGAAATAAAACGAAGAAAACGAAGAAAATTGGTGAGATTAACGAAGTGAGGGAGGACAGAACGCATGGGGCGGTGAACGAAAGTCGGGAGTCACGAAGGGCGGCGCGGAACGGGACGGAACGGAACGGGACGGGACGGGTCAGAGCGCCATCACCTGAGCGGGCAGACCAGGTGAACGCTGGCGAGTGAGTGTGTGTGCCCAGCCGTCACCCTCAACTCCACCTGCCGCCCCACGCCACCCCACGCCGCCACACGCCGCCTCATGCCAAGCCCCGCCCTCTTCTACTGCTGTTGTTGTTGTTGTTATTCCTGCTGCTACTACTACTACTACTACTACTATTACTATTACTACTACTACTACTACTACTACTATTTTAATTCAGTCTATACCTAGCTAACAATATCTTTTCCTATCACGACTACTACTACTACTACTACTACTACTACTACTACTGCTTCTTCAAAGGTAAGTTAGTAACAAATTTTAATTCCTAACACTTGTGCTTCCTCTTAAATGCTACAAAATTATTAGTATTTATTAGTCGTTTATCTCTCTCTCTCTCTCTCTCTCTCTCTCTCTCTCTCTCTCTCTCTCTCTCTCTCTCTCTCTCTCCTCCTTTATTATTAGTCACACTCTCTTCTTTCCTTATTATTATTAATGTTCCTCCTCTTCCTCCTCCTTCCCCTCTTCCTCTTCCTCTTCCTCTTCTTCTTCCTCCTCCACTTTTCTAAGCTGCGTATCTTCACCTCTTCTTCTCATTTTTCTCTCCCTCCTCCCTCCTCCTCAAATCCAATGTTTTTACCTCCTCCTCCTCCTCCTCCTCCTCTTCCTTCCATATAAACGCATAATCTTGTAAAAAAACACAAAACAAGCAAATGAAAATATTGATGTGATGTAATTAAGGAGGAGGAGGAGGAGGAGGAGGAGGAGGAGGAGGAGGAGGAGGAGGAGGAGGAGGAGGAGGAGGAGGAGGAGGATAAGGAGGAGGAGGAGGAGGATAGAAATGAAAAGGAGAAACAACAAGTAATCAGCATCTATGGAAACTCTCTCTCTCTCTCTCTCTCTCTCTCTCTCTCTCTCTCTCGGGGTTTCTTTCTCAGGGTTAAGTAGTGCCCGGGGTACCGTGTGTGTGTGCGTGGCTTGGTGCCCTAGGGGAAGAGGGGGCAAGTCTCTCTCTCTCTCTCTCTCTCTCTCTCTCTCTCTCTCTCTCTCTCTCTCTCTGTCTTCCAGATGTAGCGGGTACCAGTTTTGTCCTGGCACGGAAGTTGAGAGAGAGAGAGAGAGAGAGAGAGAGAGAGAGAGAGAGAGAGAGAGAGAGAGAGAGAGAGAGAGAGAGAGAGAGAGAGAGAGAGAGAGAGAGAGAGAGAGAGAGAGAGAGAGAGAGAGATTCACATAAACCATATAACTTAAAATCAAAACAGACAAGCAAAAAAAAAAAATAAATAAAAAAAATAAATAAAATAAATAGAATGAAATAAATAATAACAAATAATAATGAATACTGAATAATGAAAAAAAAAAAAAAAGAAAATGGCTGAAATAAAGTGTTTTGAGACAAGGTAGAATATAAATTGACGGATTTTCTTTGTGGGTTTGGAAGAAAAAGAAGTAAAACAGATAAAGTAGATAATAATAACTCTCTCTCTCTCTCTCTCTCTCTCTCTCTCTCTCTCTCTCTCTCTCAAGTAGATATTACTAAGAGTTTGGCATTACTGAAATAAGATAAGACTTTAAGCTATTAACTAACGGAAGTGGAATAAGGGTTCGGCATTAGTGATGTAGTTAATAGGCTTTTGGCATTAACCCCTTCAGTACTGGGACGCATTTTACCTTGAGATTTGTGTACCATTAGACCATTAGGACATTAGCAAGGGTCTATGGAGGTCAGAAGATTAATGGCCACAGTCTTCACTATTTTAACCCCTTCAGTACTGGGACACATTTTTACCTTGAGATTTGTGAACCATTAGACCATTTTATTGACATTAGGAAGGGTCTATGGAGATCAGAAGATTAATGGCCGCAGTCTTCACTATTTTAACCTCTTCAGTACTGGGACACATTTTTACCTTGAAATTTGTGTACCATTAGACCATTTTATTGACATTACGAAGGGTCTATGGAGGTCACAAGATTAATGGCCACAGTCTTCACTATTTTAACCTCTTCAGTACTGGGACACATTTTTACCTTGAGATTTGTGTACCATTAGACCATTTTATTGACATTAGCAAGGGTCTATGGAGGTCAGAAGATTAATGGCCACAGTCTTTACTATTTTAACCCCTTCAGTACTGGGATACATTTTTACCTTGAGATTTGTGTACCATTAGACCATTTTATTGACATTAGGAAGGGTCTATGGAGGTCACAAGATTAATGGCCACAGTCTTCACTATTTTAACCCACCACATGAGTTTCTGAAGCTGGATAGAGTCACCAAATAGTCACCAGAATGAATATGGAAATGCGTCCTGGTGCTGAAGGGGTTAATGAATGGAAAAAAAATAATAAACAGATCTTGATGTTACTGAAATAAAGATGACAGATTTTTTTATTTTTTTTTATTAATGAATGGAAGAAAGGTGATAAATTAGAGTTTGACATTAGTGATATAAATTAATAAGACTTTTTGATATTAGTAAATGAAAAACAGATAAAGAATAGGAGTTTGATGTGGAATAAATTAATAGACTTCAGACATTAACGAAAGGGAGAAAGGTGATAAATTAGAGTTTGACATTAGTGATATAAATTAATAAGACTTTTTGATATTATTAAATGAAAAACAGATAATAAATTAGAGTTTGACATGGAATAAATTAATAGCCTTTCAACATTAATGAACGCAAATAGAAAATGAGAGAGTTTTGCATTAGTGAATTAGATAACACATTTTGATAGTAATGAATCGGAATAGATAACAAATAAGAGTTTAAGAAATAAGGGTAAAATAAATGAACAGACTTTTGACATTAATGATAAGAGATAATGAATAGAGTTTGACATTACTGATATGAGCTAATAGATAAGAAAAAAAAAAAAACAAGAAAACAAGAAAACCACAAAGAAAAGAGGAATAATATGAAAATAAGAGAAAAGAGAAGAAGGAATGAGGAAGAATAAAGGAAGTGAAGAAAAAGAAAACAAGAAAGACAGGAAGAAAAAAGAAAAGAAAAGAAAACACGAAGCAACAGCAGGAAGATATAAAGTAAGAAGACAAAGGAAGAGGAGGAGGAGGAGGAGGAGGAGGAGGAGGAGGAGGAGGAGGAGGTTCTTCCCCATGGGCATATGCCACGTGGTGTGTGTGTGTGTGTGTGTGTGTGTGTGTGTGTGTGTGTGTGTGTGTGAATGAAGGTACACAGCGATACTACTCGAGTGAAAGAGTGAATAAATAAATAAACAAATAAATAAACAAGTAAACAAGCAAATAAATAAATAAACAAATAAATAAATAAACAAAAACGTAAACAAAATAAATAAACAAGATGTAAAATGAAGGAACAATAAACAAAGACAGACAGACAGACAGACAGACAGACAGACAAACACAGATTGAAAAGGGAAACAGAAGAAAAGAATAAAAAGAGATGAAATAAACGAAAGAAAATTTGAATGAATGAATGAAGGAAGGAAAAAGGAAAGAAGGAAAGGAAGAAAAAAGGAAAGAAGGAAGGAAAGAAGGAAGGAAGGAAGAAAGAAGGAAGAAAAAGGAAGAAGGAAAGGAAGAAAAAGAATGAAGGAAGGAAAGAAGGAAGGAAGGAAAAAAGGAAAGAAAAAGGAAAGGAAGAAGAAGAAAAAGGAAAGAAAGAAAGAAGGAAGAAGGAAGGAAGAAGAGAATGAATGAATGAATGAAGGAAAAAAGGAAAGAAGGAATGAAGGAAGAAAAAAGGAGAGAAGGAAAGAAGGAAGAAAAAAGGAAAGAAGGAAGAAGGAAGGAAAGAAGGAAGGAAGGAAGGAAGGAAGGAAAGAAGGAATGAATGAATGAATGAATGAAGGAAGGAAGGAAGGAAGGAAGGAAAGAAGGAATACATATAAAGTACCAATTAATTCCCGTCAGATGGAAAATAGAAAAAAAAAATAAACAAATAAAAAACAAATGAATGAATGAATAAATGAAGGAAAGAAGGAAGGAATGAAAGAAGCAAAGAAGGAATAAACAAAACAGAAAATACAAATAAAACACATGTAAATAAAACGATAAACAGAAAAAATGAATAAAAACATGAATGAAACACACGGATAGATAAAACAAACACACAAACAGAAAAACAATGAACTGAATACTAAAACAAAACAAATATATAAAACAATCTCATTTTGCACACACACACACACACACACACACACACAATGGCGTGGCGTGGCGTGGCGTAGCGCTTAGGGCGAAGGAGGAGGAGGAGGAGGAGGAGGAGGAGGAGGAGGAGGAAGGAATGTGGACGTGGTTGCCCCCTTGAGGTACACATAAACACCCGTGGAAGGCGCACACACACACACACACACACACACACACACACACAAGAAATGAATAATAATAATAATAATAAACAAACAACTGTCACAAAAACAATAAATAAATAAATAAGAGAAAAGATAAAAAACAAACGAAAATAATGAATTAATATAAGATGTCAGAATTGAAAACACCAATAACTTCCACCAGAACCACAAAAACCCCAATAACTTCCACTAGAACCATGAAAACACCAATAACTTCCACTAGAACCATGAAAACACCAATAACTTCCACTAGAACCATGAAAACACCAATAACTTCCACTAGAACCATGAAAAACACCAATAACTTCCACTAGAACCACAAAAACACCAAAACTTCCACTAGAACCATGAAAACACCAATAACTTCCACTAGAACCATGAAAAACACCAATAACTTCCACTAGAACCATGAAAACACCGATAACTTCCCCTAGAACCATTAAAAACACCAATAACTTCCACTAGAACCAAGAAAACACCAATAACTTCCACTAGAACCATGAAAACACCAATAACTTCCACTAGAACCATTAAAAACACCAATAACTTCCACTAGAACCATGAAAACACCAATAACTTCCACTAGAACCACAAAAACACCAATAACTTCCACTAGAACCATTAAAAACACCAATAACTTCCACTAGAACCATGAAAACACCAATAACTTCCACTAGAACCATGAAAACACCAATAACTTCCACTAGAACCATGAAAACACCAATAACTTCCACTAGAACCATGAAAACACCAATAACTTCCACTAGAACCACAAAAACACCAATAACTTCCACTAGAACCATTAAAAACACCAATAACTTCCACCAGAACCATTAAAAACACCAATAACTTCCACTAGAACCACAAAAACACCAATAACTTCCACCAGAACCATGAAAACACCAATAACTTCCACTAGAACCATGAAAACACCAATAACTTCCACTAGAACCACAAAAACACCAATAACTTCCACTAGAACCATGAAAACACCAATAACTTCCACTAGAACCATGAAAACACCTTTGAAAACCCCCAACACCTTTCCAGCACTACCAGAACCTGTTAAAAAGAGTTGAATAAAGATAAAAACAAGGAAACATGATAATATTCTGCTCTTATCTCGTGTGTGTGTGTGTGTGTGTGTGTCACCAGCTGATGTCCTTATGGTATTTTCTCATAGTAGTAGTAGTAGTAGTAGTAGTAGTAGTAGTAGTAGTAGTAGTAGTAGTAGTAGTAGTAGTAAGAATTAGAATAAGAATAAGAATAAGAAGAAGAAGAAGAAGAAGAAGAAGAAAGAAGAACAATAATAATAATAATAATAATAATAATAATAATAATAATAATAATAATAATAACAATAAAGAAACACAAGAGGAAAAAACAAAGAAATATAAAAGTGAACCGTCCACAGAAAACGTAACCACCACGCGAGAGATTAAGGAAAACCAAGACATTTTAGGTTAGACCTCACTAAACCTCTCTCTCTCTCTCTCTCTCTCTCTCTCTCTCTCTCTCTCTCTCTCTCACAATTGAACTAGAGAGTGTAATCAAAGCCAACGTAACAATAACAATACATGGAAACTGTGAAGATAGATAGATAGATGGATAGATAGATAGATAGATAGATAGATAGATAGATAGATAGACAGATAGATAGACAGGGATAGACGGATGGATGGATGGAAAGGATGAAAGAATTAAAATCATATCTAAGTGAATAAAAAAGATGATAGAGAAGAAAAAAATAGATAAGAAATTGATTGAAGGTTTGACGAAAAAAAAAAAAAAAAAACAAGAAAATGAAACGAGATGAAAAATAAAGAAAATAAATAAAGGAAAAAAAAGAAAGAAAGAAAGATAAAAACGTGAAATTGAAACTTGAAACAAAATAAGTAAATAAAATAAAAAAAAAACAAAAAAAAAAAAAAAAACAGAAAGGAGAACAAATAAAACGAGAAACTAAAACTGGAACCAAAACAAACAAAAGAGAAAAGGAAAACAAACAACACAAGGAAGAAAAACACCACAAACATTCACACACGCAGAAAAAAAAAATAAATAAATAAAAATAATAATAATAATAATAATAAAAATCACGAAAGGTAGAAGAGCACACAATGAGGAGGCGAAGTGGTATGTATGTTCCAGTATGCAGAGTGAAAGAGAGCAAACACAGGTGAGGTGGTACAATGTGACGTGTGCTCAGGATAAGAGTGGTCAAGATGCTGCTTCGAAGGCATTAAGGAAACAGTGGAGTGAAGACAGTAGGAAGTGAATGAGAAGGATTTAAAGTTTCAAGGACATGTGAAGAGGATAAGAAGGAGTAAGGATGCAGGTTGGAAGGAAGACATCAGGGAGCATTAGAGGGAAGAAGTGAATAAGAAGAGGAGGATTTAAAGTTTGAAGGACATGTAGTTAAGAGATGTGAAGAGGAACACCAGCTTCTTCACGAGTATGTAAGTGTAAAGATGACGAACAGAGGAAAAAGTACACATGAAACAACGGAACAACTGAGTGAACTGATGAATGAAACCTTTGAACCAGTATTTAACGAAGAGAGAAATTTCACTGAACCAAACGACGAAGTGACGCAGGAATGGTTGAGAAGCGCCGTGGTGTGTAAACAGAACATTAGCACATTACTAGAAAAGGTGGATGTTACAATAGCAATGGGTCCAGAAGGAGTGTCAGGATGGACACAGACAATGTAGAGAACAACTGGTGGAACCAACTTGACGGAAGGCAAAGTACCAAGGGAGTAGCAAAGAGCAAATATAGTCCCAATATACAAAGGAGGAAAAAAAGACTGAGCCCTGAATCATGGACCAGCGTCACTGACTAGCGTTGTAGGAAAGATCTGTGAAATTGTGAAGGAAAATGGGTGGAATATCTGGAGGAAAATGAAATATGAAAAAAACTCCAAATTTTGTTTTTGAAAAAGAAGATTGTGTATAACAAACACAAAATGTACAAAAGTGGACATTAAAATCTAATGCTAATAAATGCCATGTGATGGAAATGGATAGAAGTAATAGAAGACCTACCTGGGAACACAGAATGGGAGAAGAGATTATAATGAAGAGAAAGGAAGAGAAAGACCTGGGAGTGATTATACAAGACAGCCTGACTCCAGAAAGACACATAAAAGGGTTGTTTGCTTCAACACACAAGACACTAACTAACATCACGGTGGCGTTCAATTACATGGATAAGAGTGTGATGAAAAAGATCTAACTACGAAGATAAGACCCTGACTTGGATATGCAGCAGGATGTGGTCACCATACAGGCACAAGGACACCAGGAAACTAGAAAGAAAGCAAAAGATAGCCACAGAGATGGTGCCAGAGATGAAGGACCTTCCCTATGGAGAAAGACTGAAGGAAATGGAACTGCCAACTCTGAAGGATAGACGCCAGAGAGAGAGAGAGATCTAATAACGATGTATAAATTAGTAATCAGTATGGAAAAGATAGACAGACAAGACCTGGTAAAACTGACGGAGGATGGACACACACACACACACACACACACACACACAGAGATAGACAGACAAGACCTGGTAACACTGACGAAGGATGGAGACAAACAAACAAGAGGACACTCCAAGATCAAGAAGACCCAGTGTTTGAGGCACATTAAAAATCCCAGTCTTCCACACAGGACGGTGGACATCTGGAGCGGCTAAGTGGAGAGATTATAGCAGCGGAAAGTGTGCACAAACTGAAGGAAAAGCTGGATAAAAAGTAGATATGAAGAAAGATTACTATGAACCCCGACTCGAACCCAGTAACAAGGTAACCACAACTGGGTAAATACTCACACACACACACACACACATATACACACACACTACTAACACTAATGCAGTTTGGCCTCTTCTGGTATATTTAAAACGTGTCTTTTCCCTAAGCAAATCTCCCCCGTGTTCTTCTTATGCGTTTTTCCTCCAGTAGATTCACGGTGGTTGACAGATGGGAGAGGAGTGGGCGTTGGAGGAAAGAGAGGAGAAGGAGATAAATAGAGGAAAAGGAGGAGGAACAGGCAGAAGTTGTTTGTTTATTGCTAGTGGTGGTGGTGGTGGTGGAGGAGGAAGAGGAGGAGGAAATAGATGTAAAGATAATAATAATAATAATAATAATAATAATAAGTGAATACTGGATTGAAAAATAGATAAAGATGAAATGAAATAAGTAAAGAAAAAGGAAGACAGGAGAGAAAATAAGTGAAATAATAATAATAATAATAATAATAATAATAATGTGTGTGTGTGTGTGTGTGTGTGTGTGTGTGTGTGTGTGTGTGTGTGCCAGCGCGTGCTTGTGTGGCTATTTATGTAAAAGGAAAAGAGACTTGACAGAAACTTGATAAACAGGAAAAAGAGACAAAGATAAAGAAAGGCCAGAGGAAGAAAACATCGATAATAATAATAATAATAATAATAATAATAATAATAATAATAATAATAATAATGACTTACGAATGGGAGAAAAGGCAAAAATAAGAAGAACAAATAGAGAAAATAGAAAAGCAAGACAAAGGAGGAAAATAAGAGAGGAAAAAAATAATGATGACCATTTTCCTTCCTCAAGTCAAAGAAAATAACAACGAAATAGAGAGAGAGAGAGAGAGAGAGAGAGAGAGAGAGAGAGAGACTGGTGCAGAGGTCCATCTCTCTCTCTCTCTGAAAAGAAAAGAGAAGAGAGAGAGAGAGAGAGAGAGAGAGAGAGAGAGAGAGAGAGAGTGATGCGTAAGGAAGATAATCAAAATGCGCAAAACGAAAGATGGTACAGACAGAGGAAAACAGACAAGGAGGAGGAGGAGGAGGAGGAGGAGGAGGAGGAGGAGGAGGAGGAGGAGGAGAGAGGAGGAGATAAGATAGAAGATTTTGAAATACTATAGTCATATTCAATTATCTACACTCAGGGTCAGTCGGGACACTACTACTACTACTACTACTACTACTACTACTACTACTACTACTACTACTGCTACTGCTACTACTACTGCTACTACTGCTATTACTACTACACCAACAACAAAAACAACTACTACTACCACTACTGCCATTACTACTACTACTACAACAACAACAACAACTACTACTACTACTACTACTACTACTACTACTATTACTACAATAAAAAAAATTTGCTACCACTATTATTGTTACTAAAGAGAGAGAGAGAGAGAGAGAGAGAGAGAGAGAGAGAGAGAGAGAGAGAGAGAGAGAGAGACTACAAATCTGACAAACACCCAGAAATGACACACACGCACACACACGTGACACACACAACAACAACAACAACAACAACAACAACAAACATTCACTCACTGCGCAAGGACAAGGAAGGAAAAAACGAAAAAGAAATCACACACACACACACACACACACACACACACACACACACACATAGCGAGTATGGTTTTAAGCTGCAAAGTGTACGATTAAGCGCGCCATGACGTCACAACCCAGGGAACCAATGAGCGCGCGAGA
>NC_059260.1:2411388-2416388 GCF_017591435.1 Portunus trituberculatus | reverse complement strand
TCAATTAGCTTCAATTAGCCAAGGTGAGATAAGATGAGGTGAGGCGAAATGAAGCTAGTTTTAATCAGATGAGGTGAGGTAAGGTTGTCAGGTAAGGTGAGGTGAGGTTTAATCATGTTGAGTCAGGTGAGGTGAGTTGAGGTGAGCTTGAGTCATGTCAGGCTGCGTTACACAACAAGCCGAAATAGAAAAAGTAATTGTATGGCCAAGAAAACCGGGAGGAAGGAATCTGGCAGAGGTAAAAACTTGTATGACTATATTTCCTAAAGGGCAGTAGTAGTGGTAGTAGTAGTGGTAGTAGTAGTGGTAGTAGTAGTGGTAGTAGTAGCAGTAGTAGTGGTGGTGGTGGTGATGGTAGTGGTAGTAACAGTGGTGGTAATAATAATAGGAGTGGTGGTAGTAGTAGTAGTAGTAGTAGTAGTGGTGGTAGTAGTAGTAGTAGTAGTAGTAGTAGTGGTAGTAGTGGTTTTAGTATTAGCAGTAGTAGTAATGGTGGTGGTAATAATAATAGGAGTGGTAGTAGTAGTGGTAGTGGTAGTGGTAAAGATAGTAGTAGTAGTACCACCATCACCACCACAAACACCACAGCAACCACCACCACCACCAGTAATAATATCACCACCGACACACACACACACACACACACACACACACACACACACACACACCTGGACACAGCGAGACGGGATGTGAACGGGGGAGGGGAGGGAGGGGGGACGGAGGAGAGAGGGAAGGGTACAAGTGTAACGTTTGGGGGGGCGGGGGAGGAGTGTAAGGGCTAAAAACACGGATGGGGGGAGAGGAGAGAAGATATCTAGTGTAAAGGGGGGGGGGAGGGAAGCAGGTAGGGCAACTCTGTACACGTGCTCACCACCACCACCACCACCACCGTGACCGGGGCAGTGGTGGTGGTGGTGGTGGTGGTGGTGAATGAAGTGTTTTTTGAGTACTTCTTTCCTTCCTTCCTTCTCTTTTCGTGTTTTCCTTCCCCGTCTTTTTATTTTCTCCTTTTTCCTTCCTTCTCCTTCCCAGGAGATTACTTTCATAAAAACGATCTCCTGCTAAATGCTAATAAAACACAATGTATTTTCATCGGAATCAGGGCAATCATTAGGCAAATTCCTGATAACACAACACTAACCTTCGATAACACCACCATCTCTCCTTGCAAACACATCAAGAATCTCGGTGTTTATATGGACTCCCACATGACGTTTGATAAACACATTCATGAAACACACAAAAAAGTGATTGGAAGTCTACTCTTCTTAAACAGAGTCAAAGATAAATTTGACAACATAACACGGAAAATAGCCATCGAATCACTTGCTCTGAGCACCATCAATTACTGCCTCCCTATATATGGCACTGCAAAACACGCCACCCCCTTTATAACACAATTAAAGTGGCTGAAAATTGACAAAAAAATAATCTATGACATAGCTATAAATATATATAAGATAAAAACCAAGAGTTTTCCAGCGTGGTATCTGCATTTGCCCACCATGACAGAGGTGACACAGAGCAGATACACGACACGGCAACAAGACAACCTGCATGTCCCCCACACCAACACACACACCAGGGCACGCTCACTCCTCGTCCTCGGCCCCAGGCTATGGAACGCTCTCCCACACAATATAAAGCAATCGAGCACCATACTTATGTTCAGAAGTAGACTGAAAAGCTTTCTACTAAATAATGATATAAATATTAATTAAAACCCTAGCCCTGTAGTCACACTCAAGCCACCTCTGTAAGTACTTTAGAAAACTTTTTAGCTTCAACATTTACTTATCTATATATATCTATATTTTCTTAGGTAAAACTGTTACCATATGTATATCGTATGTAGAACTGTACAGAAAAGCCATTTGTATGGAATAAATTATTCTGATTCTGATTCTGTGTGTGTGTGTGTGTGTGTGTGTGTGTGTGTGTGTCTCTTTTATTTTTTATTTTTTTCCTTCTCTCTCTGTTCGTGTTTGAATTCTCTCTCTCTCTCTCTCTCTCTCTCTCTCTCTCTCTCTCTCTCTCTCTACTTTCCTATACCAGTTTCTATCCCCACCACCACCACCACCACCACCACCACCACCACCACTACTACTACTACTATTATCTCGAGTCTTTTGTAACGGACGGATGTGGGGAAATATACGGAGAGAGAGAGAGAGAGAGAGAGAGAGAGAGAGAGAGAGAGAGAGAGAGAGAGAGAGAGAGAGAGAGAGAGAGAGAGAGAGAGGGCAGAAACACCACTAAAAACTCAAACACTAACAAAACAAGAGAAACATATCAAATACACTCAAAACAAACACACATACACACACACACACACACACACACACACACACACACACACCTCAAAGTTCCTACAAATATCTTTTAAACACACCCAAAATATCACAAACATTTACAAACACACGCAAAACACACCCAAACGTACCCAAACACTCACAAACACACTCAAAACACATTCAATACATCCAAACAGTCAAAACACCCAAATACACTCACATACACAAACACACTCAAAACACATATAGTCACACTCAAAATACACTCACAAACACCAACACACGCAAAACACTCAAAGTACACTCAAAGCACCCACACACATTCAAATACACTCAAAATTCACCCAAACACGCAAAACACACTCAGATGATATCCAAACACACCCAAACACACTCAAAACATTTATCACACATCCAAAGTCCAAACACACTCAAAATACTCTCAAAACACACCCAAGCACACCCAAACACACTCAGAACATATCCAAACACACCCAAACCTTCTTTAAACACACCCAAACACACTCAAAACACTTATTACACACCCAAACACACTCGAAATACTCTCAAAACACACCAAACACACTCAAAACACACCCAAACCCTCTTAAACCGAAACACACTCAAAATACTCTCAAAACACACCCAAACACACCCAAAACACAGTCAGAACATGCAAACACACCCAAACACACTCAAAACACACCCAAACCCTCTTAAAACAAACACACACACACACACACACACACACACACACACACACACACACACACACACTTTCTTAGCCTAACAAAAGATAAGAGGCCTACTTTTCATTTCTAACTAGCCTCCTCCCCCTCTCCCCATCTTCTTCACTCTTTCCTCACCCCCCGTCAAGGAAACCACATAAATAGACGCCCCCTCCCTCCCTCCTCCCCTCCTCTCTCCCCGTACGCAGGATGTAGAGGATAGTCATAGTATATAATAAACAGGATAACCTTTCTCTCTCTCTCTCTCTCTCTCTCTCTCTCTCTCTCTCTCCAGGAAAGGATTATTATGTTAAGTGTTCATTCTCGTGAAAAAAAATGAGAGAGAGAGAGAGAGAGAGAGAGAGAGAGAGAGAGAGAGAGAGAGAGAGAGAGAGAGAGAGAGAGAGAGAGAGAGAGAGAGAGATTGCTAATAAAAATAATGAAAACGTATAACATCAACAACACCACCACCACTACCTCCTCCACCTCCACCTCCACCACCATCACCACCACCACCACCACCTCCACTACTACCACCACCATCACCACCACACAAACTTTGAATTTCTGATTGGGGCAGAGCAAACTTAGTAGTGTTCAATGCCTCAAAAACTCAATTTCTCCATCTATCAAGTGGACACAACCTTCCAGACAACTATCCCCTCTTTTCAGTGACACTCAACTGTCTCCCTCTTCCACACTGAATATCCTCGCTCTGTCCTTTACTCATATTCTTAACTGGAAACTTCACATCTCATCTGCTGAAACAGTTAGGTGTTCCGAGACATCGCCCCTCCAACTGCTAACTCTGTACAGGGGCCTTATCCGTCCTTGTATGGAGTACTCTTCGCATGTTTGGGGGGGTTCCAGTCACACAGTTTTATTAGATAGGGTGGAATCAAAAGCTTTTCGTCTCATCAACTCCCCTCCTCTGACTGACTGTCTTCACCCTCTTTCTCACCACCGGAATGTTGCATCTCTTTTATCTTCTGCCGTTATTTTCATGCTAACTGCTCTACTGATCTTGCTAAGTGCATGCCTCCCCTCCTCCCACACCCTCGCTATACAAAACTTTCTTCCTCTCAATCCTTTAAAAAATCCAAATATTTCCGAAACGAGAATAATAATAAATAAAAACAACAACAAACTAGGTCACAGATAATGACTATAATGACTGCAACTATTCGGTGGCTCCACTCTTCAAGACGAACTTCAAATCCACTTTTTTTGGAAAGGCATTTACACTTTTTTTTGGCAGCGAGGCGGGGCAAGCAAACTCTGGTGAACTGAGGAACTCCCTGCCTGCTTCTGTACTTCTAACTTACTACTAACTTCACTTCATTTAACCCCTTCAGTACTGAGACTCATCTTTACCATGGTTTTTGGATATGATTAAGACGGATTTAGGAAAGGTCTATGGAGGTCAGAATTGTAATGGCCACAGTCCCCACATAAGTTTCTGGAGCTGTATAAATCGTTAAATAGTCACCAGAATGAATATAAAACGCGTGGTGGAACTGAAGGGGTTAAGAGGGAGGTTTGAAGACATTTACCCCTTTCTTTTGGCAAACTCTCAGACCTGCAAGCGAACTGGGAAATTAATTGGTCCTTTTTTTATCCATTTTATGTTATCCTTGGCCAGTTTTCCCCTCCTACATAAAAAAAAAAGGCAGAGACCAAGACAGGAACGCCTCACAACACTGCCATCGTGTTCACTGGTCCCAGACACTGACCTAACCTAACCTAACCCAATTCAAACCTAACCTAGCCTAACCTAATCCAAACCAACCTAACCTAACCTAGCCTAACCTAACCCAACCCAGCTTAACGTAACCTAACCTAACCTTATCTTACCTTAACAAATTCAACCCAACCCAACCCAACCCAATCTAACCTAACCAGCCTAACCTCTGAACACACGCATCCAGTCACGACCAATCCTCACTAGTGACAACTGGTTAGGGACAGGTGAGTGTGG
>NC_059260.1:2391388-2398888 GCF_017591435.1 Portunus trituberculatus | reverse complement strand
TGTTTTTATAAATTCCCTAATGCATTCCTTTCCTGCAGCTCTTCTCATATTTATACTACATAGTTTCTCTTTTTTTCAGTTTTTCTCTTTTTTTTTCAAGTCTTAAGTGTTTTCTATTCTCCTTCTACTAAACAACCAAACCATGTCATTTTTTTTTTCCTTTTCATAACTTCCCTATTGCATTCCTTTCCTGCAGCTCTTCTCATATTTCTACTGCAGTTTTTCTTTTTTTCTCTTTTTCTCTTTTTTTTCAAGTCTTAAGTGTTTTCTATTCTCTTTTTGCCAAGTAACCAAGCCATGTCATAGTTTCCTTCTCTTCATCACTTCCTAGTCCTTTGGTTAATTCTATCTGCTCCGTGAAAAGACTGAATAATTTTTTTTTCTGCTTTTTTCCTTTTTTTTCAAGTCCTACTTTTCCTACTCTCCTTTTGCCAAGTAACCAAACCATGTCATATTCTTTTTTCCTTTCATCACTTCCCTGTCCTCTGGCTAATTCTATCGGCTCTGTAAGGAGACTGACAACTGAGAGGGCATTTTTTTTTCTTTATATTTTTGTTGCTCTTCGTCAGTCCTCCTCTCTTTCATGAAAAAAAAAGCTCTTCTCACATTTTCACTCCATAGATCCTTTTTTTTAAGTTATTTAATTGATTTGTATTGTCTTTTTACTAAGTGTCATTTTTTTTATCACATCCCTAATGCATTTCCTCCTACAGCTCCTGTCACATTTCTACTTCATAGATATTTTTTTTCTTTTTTTCAAGTCTCTTAAGTATTTCCTCTTAATTTTTTAACTAAAGTGGCTATCACACTGCTCTATTATACGCAGAACGAGGAACATCCGCTCCAGATAGTTGGAACTTGCCCGGGATTAGTGGACCAAATTTGGGATGCCTTCCTATCCATTCCGGTTCTGCGTATGGTATGAAAAAATAAACATATTTGTAATAAAAACTTTTTATTTAAACTAAAAAGAACATGGCAGCCACCTCTGACTCTCAAGTTGCCGTCGCGCACGTCTCTGTTCTTCTCTAGTTTCCTTTTCTTCGATAAGAGGAAGTGCAAATACAATGGCAGCAGGAAGCACAGGTTGAGATGTAAGCGGCATGGTTTTGTTGTGGTTAGTTTTGACTAGCCTTGGTCTTGGTTGGTGGGTCGTTTGCCTGACACAACAAGAGCCGCGCCGCCACCTTGTGTGTGATAATGTTCCTGGTCTGGCACCAAGAACAATGGCCTGCGTTCCGCGTACCAAAGGCCAGTGTGATACCCCCCCCCTAAGTGTCATTTTTATCATCTCTCTAATGCAATTCACTCCTACAGCTCCTATCGTATACCGTTCTTCATTGATTTTTTTTTTTCAAGTCTTTCAAGTGTTTGCTATTCTCTCTCTTCTAAGTAACCAAACTGTCATATATATTTTTTTAATCCTTTTCCTCTCCTGTAACTATTCTACATTTTTACTACGTCCATCTGCCTTTCTTTTTTACACTTTTTGTCTTTTTTTTTTCTGTCTTACAATGAATTCCTTCTCTTCTCTTCTCTTCTCTCCAAAAAATGCATATGCTTTTCCTGTAAATATCCTCACATTTTTACTACGTCCATCTGTCTATCCTTTTTTTTCTTTCTTTTTACGTTTCTTGATTCTATTTTGCTTTTTCGAAGTCTTACAATCAATTCCTTCTCTTCTCTCTAGCCCCCCCCCCAAAAAAAAAAAAAAAAAAAAAATGCATATTCTTTTCCTGTAAATATCCTCACAATTCTTCTCCGTCCATTTGTCTTTCCTTTTCTTCGTTTCTTGACTCTATTTTTTTTTTCGAAGTCTTACAATCATTTCCTTTTCTTCTCTTCTCTCAACGAAAAAGAAAAAAAAAAAGATTACAACTGCCTGTGAAACCTGATTAACATTTTGATGGTTAGCTAGTGAACGAATAAATAAAAGAAGTAAATAAAAACTGGGTCTGGCTTTAATATTCGCCTCCAAACACACTTGAGGGTAACAATACAAGGAAAAATTTATCTTGTAGTTGTTGTGGAGGGAATCAGAACCAACGGCCACGCAAAACTCACAAAATTCTTTAAGTCCACGATGCAAAGTTGGACCGTAAGACAGAAAACGTTAAGATATGAAAAATAAATAAATAAATAAATAAATAAATAAATAAATAAATAAATGAATGAATGAATAAATCGTAAAAAAAAAAGACAGATTCCTTCTTTTTTTTTTTTTTTTTTTCCTTCTCCTTCCTCCTTCCTCCTCCTCCATTTCTTCTTCTTCTTCTTCCCCTTCTCCTTCTTCTTCTCGTCCTCCTCATTGTCCTCGTCTTCCTCCTCCTCCTCCTCCTCCTCCTCTTCCCATGTACCCACGTAAGGAAAAAAATGGCAGCTACGGGTGTGTGAATGGCAAAGACAGACATATACTGAGAGGAAAATAGACAGAAATTAAGGAAACAGGAAAACAGAGAGAGAGAGAGAGAGAGAGAGAGAGAGAGAGAGAGAGAGAGAGAGAGAGAGAGAGAGAGAGAGAGAGAGAGAGAGGACACTTAGGATAGAGGAGGAAAATGAGAGACAGACAGGGGGAGGGAAGGAGGGACTAGATAAACGAGTTATGAATTGGCCAGGTTCCATGCCAGGTGACAAGCACACACCTGGCTGGAATGACTAGGGGCCAATGGAGATGAGGTGTGGCCTGTCTCATGTGTCACCCCTACCATTCTTGAGGCCCTCGTGTCCTATTTCCACTGCCTCTAACATCAATACACTTTTACTAGACCTTTTTTGTTCCTCCTATGAATTATCTACCAGTTTTTTTCCCCTATGAACACTTAACTAGATTCTTTTTCCTTTTTTCCTATGAAGAGGCTATTTATTTTTTTCTATTCTCCTATGAACACTGTATTAGACATCTTTTCTATCCTCCTATGAAGACTTCACTAAATATTCTTTTCTATTCTTCTATGAACAAACCGCTATTTTTTTTTTTTTTTTTTTTTTTGCTATTCTCCTATGAACATTTTACTAGAGATATGTTTTCCTAGTAAGCTTTGAAAATGTGGTTTCCAGAGATAGGGATGTCAGAGGTGGAGAGGGATAGACAACACTTCTGGGACCCTGAAAATGAATTATACAAGAAAAAAAATAAATAAATATAAGATAAATAAATAAATCAATAAATAAAAATCTTGCGCAAATCGTGGTTGAAGGAAGTATAGGTGGCAGTCTCCAAGAAGTGTTTCCCTCAATGCAGGGTGTTGTTGGAGGCGAGGATTTTATTTGTTCGCAATTGTGCACAGTCTTCTTAAGATTAACAATTATCTTATGAGAAATGTAGGCTAATTTAGAGTGTGGTAGAGACTCCTTTCCTTCCTTCTATTCAGCCAGGGACTTATTCACAACCATTTTCTTTCTGTTGCCTTTCCAGTACGCCACAAGAGCAACACAGCTTGGTAGAGACTCCTTTCCTTCCTTCTATTCAACCAGGGACGTATTCACAACCATTTTCTTTCTGTTGACTCTTCCGGTACGCCACAAGAGTAACACAGCTTGGTAGAGACTCCTTTCCTTCCTTCTATTCAGCCAGGGACGTATCCACAACCATTTTCTTTCTGTTGACTCTTCCGGTACGCCACAAGAGCAACACAGCTTGGTAGAGACTCCTTTCCTTCCTTCTATTCAGCCAGGGACGTATCCACAGCCATTTTCTTTTCTGTTGACTCTTCCGGTACGCCACAAGAGTAACACAGCTTGGTAGAGACTCCTTTCCTTCCTTCTATTCAGCCAGGGACTTATTCACAGCCATTTTCTTTTCTGTTGACTCTTCCGGTACGCCACAAGAGTAACACAGCTTGGTAGAGACTCCTTTCCTTCCTTCTATTCAGCCAGGGACGTATCCACAGCCATTTTCTTTCTGTTCACTCTTCCGGTACACCACAAGAGCAACACAGCTTGGTAGAGACTCCTTTCCTTCCTTCTATTCAGCCAGGGACTTATTCACAGCCATTTTCTTTCTGTTGACTCTTCCGGTACACCACAAGAGCAACACAGCTTGGTAGAGACTCCTTTCCTTCCTTCTATTCAGCCAGGGACTTATTCACAACCATTTTCTTTTCTGTTGACCTTTCCGGTACGCCACAAGAGCAACCACCGCTTCAGCATCGTCACTGGAGGAAGACATCTTGGCGGGGAGCTGTTTGTTGACATTCACTTCCCGCCAAGGCGCCAACTATACTCCATAATTTCCAGGCGCTACGTGTGACACTTTCCGACTAGAAGGGAGGAGTCGGAAACTTTATCGACGTAAAATATACAGTTGCAAATTGGCACGTGTGGTCCCGCCTTAATAATAATAATAATAAAAAAAAAAAAATCTTCAAAGTACCCATTAAAGAGGTAGAAAACGGACCCACGACAGCTTGAAAACCCAAAAACCTTCCTTAATAATAAAACACCACAAAATCTTCAAAATACCCACTGAAAGGTAGAAAAGGACCCACGACAGCTTGAAAACCCAAAAACCTTCCTTAATAATAAAACACCACAAAATCTTCAAAATACCCACTAGATTCCTAGAAGGTAGAAAACGGACCCATGACAGCTTGAAAACCCACACCACCATCTTTACATAACAATCAAAACACATTACCGGTGTTTCAAATTTCGCGCAGAGTCTTCCACACACTTCGGCGCGGGGGAGAACATTTCCTATATCACCAAAACGAAAAAAAACAAACCAAAAACACTTAAAAAACACAATAAATCACAACTAAAGCTTTTTTTTAACACACAAACACACGTGCTGAGAATGTTTAAAAAAGGACCGAATGCTTATTTACACCGAAGCTTGAGTGAGAGTGAGAGTGAGAGAGAGAGAGAGAGGGAGAAGGAGGTTAGTGATATGAATAGAGCTCAGTTTAATGTATAAGGCCATATAGATCACACCTCTACGTGCCGGTCAGACTCCTTTCACCTGCCTCACACCTGCACCTGCCTAAGTGAGTGGTAATTAGTGGTTACAGGTGAGTGCCAAGGGAGTGCCATTGGTCAGGTCAAGCAAGGTCAACCAATACGATAAGGTCATTTTTTTTTCTTTTACTGTGTGTGTGTGTGTGTGTGTGTGTGTGTGTGTGTGTGTGTGTGTAAGTAGACTTGTTATGAAATTGGGTGGAGAGAGAGAGAGAGAGAGAGAGAGAGAGAGAGAGAGAGAGGAGTCAATATTATTGTTATCATGGTGGTGGTGGTAGTAGTAGTAGTAGTAGTAGTAGTAGTAGTAGTAGTAGTAGTAGTAGTAGTAGTAGTAGTAGTAGTTGTTGTTGTTGTTGTTGTAGTTGTAGTAGTAGTTGTAGTAGTAGTGGTGGCAGTAGTAGTAGTAGTAGTAGTAGTAGTAGTAGTAGTAGTAGTAGTAGCAGCAGCAGTAATAATAATAATAATAGTAGTAGCAATAATAATAGTAATAATAATAATAAGTAATAGTAGTAGTAGTAAGTAGTAGTAGTAGTAGTAGCAGTAGCAGCAGCAGCAGCAGCAGTAGTAACCCCAATACCATCCCCCCTAACCTAACCCTTTTTATACCCCTAAGGACACTCCAGTATCCCCCACCAGCCCCCTGACCCCCAAACACCCCCTCACCTACCCACCCTTCCCTTGTTAGTAATTTGAAGTCTTTTTTTTTCATCTTTTTCTTATATTCCTTCTCTTATTCCTATTAAATTTTGTATTTATTCTTTCTTCTATCACTTTTCTCTTCTATTTATTCCTTCATTCTATCTCTTATTATCTCTTTCATCTTCTCCTTCCTTCAATTCCTTCATTCTATCTCTTTTAGTACCTTTTTCATCTTCTTCCTTCCTTCTATTCCTTCATTCTATCTCTTTTGTTACCTTTTTCATTTTCTTCCTTCAATTCCTTCATTCTATCTCTTATTACCTCTTTCTTCTTCCTTCCTTCTATCGCTTTTATTACCTCTTTCATCTTCTCCTTCCTTCAATTCCTTCATTCTATCTCTTTTAGTACCTTTTTCATCTTCTCCTTCCTCCTATTCCTTCATTCTATCTCTTTCATCTTCTCCTTCCTTCTATTACTTTTATTGCTTTTTCTTCATCTTATTCTTTCTTCTATTCCTTCTGTTACATCCTTCTATTATTCTATTACTCCTTTTTTTCATCTATTTCTTCTTTATTCTATTATTTTGGGTTCAGTTCACAATATAAATTTTTTTTTTCTATTTTCATTTTTTTTTTTTTTTTTATTTAAGTTTGTGTGTGTGTGTTGTGTTGTGTCTCTCTCTCTGTCTCTGTCTCTGTCTCTCTCTCTCTCTCTCTCTCTCTCTCTCTCTCTCTCTCTCTCTCTCTCTCTCTCTCTCTCTCTCTCTCTGTCATTGTGTTCCTTGTGTTCCTCCATTATCTCTCTCTCTCTCTCTCTCTCTCTCTCTCTCTCTCTCTCTCTCTCTCTCTCTCTCTCTCTCTCTCTCTCTCTCTCTCTCTCTCTCTCTCAATTCCACATACCTCCACTTAATCTATACATATCTACTCCCCCACCCCAACACACCCCCACACACACACACACATTAGTAACACACACACACCATACTTCCAGGACATGAGTGGCCAGCAGAACACAGCAGCAGCAGCAACAACAGCGAACAGCAACAACAGCAACAACAACAACAACAACAACAGCAGCAACAAGAACAGCAGCAGGAGCAGGAGCAGGATCAGGATCAGCAGAACGCATTGAACATGATTGGTACACGACGCAGTGTTCTCATGAGGTTCACCTTTGTCAGGCAGTAAGTGAAGGGGAAGGGGAAGGGGAAGGGGAGGGAAGGGAAGGTAAGGGAAGGGAAAGGAAGGAAGGAAGGAGGAAAGGAAAAGAAAAATTGATAAAGGAATAAGGAAAAGGAAGACACAAATAGAAAGGAAGGAAGGAAAGAATGAGAGAAAGAAAAATGAATGAAAGAAAGACAGGAAGAGAGAGAGAGAGAGAGAGAGAGAGAGAGAGAGAGAGAGAGAGAGAGAGAGAGAGAGAGAGAGAGAGAGAGAGAGAGAGTGTGAGAAAGAGTGAGAGAGAGATGCTAGCAAGATAAAAATTTTTCCTACTTCATTAAAACCATTAGCATCTTTCATCTTGGCCTTATTAGACAAACTAGTGGAAAATATCAAGACTCATTAAACTCTGTGTGTGTGTGTGTGTGTGTGTGTGTGTGTGTGTGTGTGTGTGTGTGTGTGTGTGTGTGTGTGATATGACTACTACAATTTTTCCTATTATTTGCTAATACGTATGTCACTCCCGTCTCAGTTTGCTCTCTCATCATGACTGCGTTCCAAGGCCACAGAAGATGACTAGTGGGATTTTCAAGAGCGTTTCCCATGGTTAATAATGCAGAAATCTTGTCACTCTGCCTCTAGAACCACAAGAAATAAAAAGAAAAAAAAAAAAAAAAAAAACTTGAAAACCTTGCGTCAATTTAAATAAAGCCTTTTGAAATAGTGACGGTGAAGTGCAGGCAGA
>NC_059260.1:2371388-2386388 GCF_017591435.1 Portunus trituberculatus | reverse complement strand
CCAACCATACTCTCTCTCTCTAATATTTACTGAGGTCAGGTTTGTCAGGCTAAGGTAAGTTAGGTTAGGTAACACACACACACACACACACACACACACACACACACACACACACACACACACACACACACACACACACACACACACACACTCATGTACGCCTTCTGTCCACAGGTACTCTCCCAAGTCGTACACTTTGCAGTGCCTGTGTTTACATGACAGCCAACACCTACAGGGCATGTAAGGCTGTGTGTGCGTGTGTACGGCCTGGAAACGCACATGGATTTTCAGCAGGGAACCACAAGAATGCCTGCCTACACACACACACACACACACACACACTTTATTTTTATTTTTATTTATTTTTCTTTGTTTTTTTTATCTAATATTTCAGGTTTTCTAGTCTCTTATAAAAGTCTGCATTGTTATCATCACTATTTATTATTTTGAGTTGTTACTATTGTTATTTATCATCTTTTGTTATTGTTATTATTGTTAATGGTTGTAATGTTCCCCCGGGATTTATTTCAGGAATGTTCTAGTGTTTGGATTCATTTATTTAGATGTATTTTATCTTTTAAGTAGAGTTAGATTGTTCTTCTGGCCTTCTGTCATTATCTAAGGTCTTAAAGTAGTGTTAGATCCTTTTGCCAATGTCTCTAAAAGTTTTCTAATACTCTTTTGGCCTCCTGTCATTATCTAACCTCTTAAAGTAGTGTTAGATCCTTTTGCCAATGTCTCTAAAAGTGTTCTAATACTCTTTTGGCCTCCTGTCATTATCTAAGGTCTTATAGTGTTAGATCCTTTTGGCATTGTCTTTAAACTTTCATAATATTCTTTTGGTGCTGCCTCTATCATTAATTAAAATTCTAAAGTAATGTTATATATTTTTGGGGGCATTCTCTTGTCATTAATTAAGATTCTAAAGTGTTTTAATATTTTTTTGTTATTCTCTTGTTATTATTTAAGATTCTAAAGTGTTATGATAATTGCTTAACTAACTTCTTCAGTACCGTGACGTGTTTTTGTGTTCATTCTGGTGACCATTTGGTGATTTTACACAGCTTCAGAAACTCATGTGGGGGGTTAAAATAGTGAAGACTGTGACCATTACTCTTGTGACCTCCATAGACCCTTGCTAATGTCAATAAAATGGTCTAATGGTACACAAATCTCAAGGTAAAAAATGTGTCCCAATACATTTTACCTTGAGATTTGTGTACCATTAGACCATTTTATTGACATTAGCAAGGGTCTATGGAGGTCAGAAGATTAATGGCCACAGTCTTCACTATTCTAACCCCTTCAGTACTGGGACACATTTTTACCTTGAGATTTGTGTACCATTAAACCATTTTATTGACATTAGGAAGGGTCTATGGAGGTCAGAAGATTAATGGCCACAGTCTTCACTATTTTAACCCCCCACATGAGTTTCTGAAGCTGTATAGAGTCACCAAACAGTCACCAGAATGAATATGGAAACGCGTCATGGTACTGAAGGGATTAAGATTCAATAGTAGTGTTATAGTCTTTGTTAATCTCTTATCCTTATTGTTTTTTCTATCATTATTGTTATCTTAGTTATAGTCACCCTCTCCCTTTTTAACTCCCTGTAGAGAATCAAGTCAAAAGCATTAAGAAAAAAAAAAGATAAAAGAAATACAGAAGATAATTTTAGTAAGTTTCTTCAGTTTTTCACAAGTTGACCCAATGCTGTTGAAATGAGACCAGGTTTACAAGTTCCTGCTCAGAAATACATCAATAATCTCAGTTTGTTTGAAGTTGTGTTGCTGTTTCTGTCTTCAAAGTTCATCAGTTGCTATTTTCTGTAACCTAACTTCGCAGGTATTCCGAAACACTTGTGTTGCGCCACCACTGCATTCAAAAGGCTCTCGGTGAAGTGACGAGGG
The DNA here is from genome assembly GCF_017591435.1 of Portunus trituberculatus. Lineage (NCBI taxonomy): Eukaryota > Metazoa > Arthropoda > Malacostraca > Decapoda > Portunidae > Portunus > Portunus trituberculatus. Next base: position 2,384,475 of record NC_059260.1, on the reverse strand, counting down.
TTTCTAAGGGTGTTTTTAAGGTTCCAGTGACAGATTAACAAGATTTTGACATTATTAATAGGGGAAAGACACAAGAATATTATTTGCAAGGGGTGTTACAAGGGTTACGCAGGTTATTAAGGTGTTTTTTATGGTTCCAATGACAGATTAACAAGATTTCTACATTACTAACTGCAAAAATAAGCTTGAGAATGTTATCATCTTTGTAACCTTTGAAACTAGTGATATAGTAAAGAATTTCACTTCCACTACTTTGAAAAGGCTCGTGGTGAAGTGATGGGGTTTCTAAGGGTGTTTTTGAGGTTCCAGTGACAGATTAACAACATTTCTACATTATTAACAGGAGAAACACACTTGAAAATACAGTTAATGATCTCTAGGGTGAAGTGACGAGGGTTTTAAAGGGTGTTTTTATGGTTTCAGTGACAGATTAACATTTCTACATTATCAACAGCAGAAACACACTTAAGAACTTGGCTGGTCATCTCTGTGACCTTTTAAAACAGTGGTGGTGAGAGCAAAGTGTTTCAGAATAAAGGCCTTTTGGTTTTCAGTTCCTGTAATGCCATTTAAGTAATTGTCTAGTTCCTGTACAGCCATTTAAGTAATTATCTAGTTCCTGTACAGCCATTTAATTAATTGTTCCAGTTCTCATACAGCCATTCAAGTAATCTGTTCCAGTTAAAGCAGAGCCATTTAAGTAGTTGTTTTAGTTATAGTACGGCCATTTAAGTAATTTTTTTTAGTTATAGTAAAGCCATTTAAGTAATTGTTCCAGTTCTCATACAGCCATTTAAGTAATGTTCTAGTTAAACAGAGCCATTTAAGTAGTTGTTTTAGTTAAAGTACAGCCATTTAAATTAATTGTTTTTAGTTCCTGTACAGCCATTCAAATAGTCTTAATTTTAGTTACAGTTCAGCCATTTAGTCCTCATATAATGAGGACTAAATGAATTTTAGTACAGTACAGACACTTAAGTAACCAATTTAGTTCCTGTACATCCATTTAAGTAATTTTTTAGTTCCTGTACAGCCATTTAAATGATCTTGGTTAGAGTTCAGCCATTTAAGGAATCAATTTAGTTCCTGTACAGCTATTTAAATGATTTTGGTTACAATTCAGCCATTTAAGGAATCAATTTAGTTCCTGTACAGCCATTTAAGTCATCCATTTCAGTACAGTACAGCCATTTCAGTAACAAATTTAGTTCCTGTACAGCCATTAAGTAATTGTTTTAGTTCCTATTCAGCCATTTTAGTGATCAATTTAGTTCTCATACACCTGATAAATTTAGTTCCTGTACAACCATTTAAGTAACCTATTCTCGTTCCAGTACTAATATTTACAACCATTTAAGTAGCCTGTTCTTGTTCCAGTATTACCATTTATAGTCATTTAAGTAATTAGTTTTTGTTCCAGTACATATCAAGTTGTCTCAGTTTTAGTTCCAGTACAACCATTTAAGTAACCAGTTCTCGTTCCAGTACTACCATTTACAGCTATTTAAGTAACCAGTTCTCATTCCTACAGTGCCATTTCAAGTAATCTCAATGTTTAGTTCCAGTACAACCATTTAAGTAACCAGTTCTTGTTCCTAGTGCCAATCAAATCTGAGTTTTTAGTTCCAGTACAGGCTAATTAAGTAACCAGTTCTTGTTCCTAGTGCCAATCAAATCTCAGTTTTAGTTCCAGTACAGCCTATTTAAGTAACCAGTTCTCGTTCCTACAGTGCCGTTCAAGTAATCTCCGTGTTTTGTTCCAGTACAACCATTTAAGTAATTAGTTTTCATTCCAGTACTACCTTTTACAGCTATTTAAGTATCCAGTTCTCGTTCCTACAGTGTCGTTCAAATAATCTCCGTTATTAGTTCTAGTGCAACCATTTAAGTAACCAGTTCTTGTTCCTAGTGCCAATCAAATCTCAATTTTTAGTTCCAGTACAGCCTATATAAGTCATCCGAATCTCACTGTGCACACTCAAGTTGGTCAGTATACAGTGTTGCAATACGTATTACAATTGTTGCACCTCTACAGTTCCTACGTGTTCACTCACCTATGTATACTCAGTTAACCATGTATCTTTCCTCTTATTGAGTTAACATGTATTGAGTAATTTCCGGTATTCCGGTATGTCTTGGAAATAATGGAGTTTATCTCATGCATACAGGTAACATTCATTAATCACTGTAAGGGAGATTGTTTGTTTCTCATTTCTTTATACCTGTTTGTTACGTCAAGATTGTGGCAGTCACGGGCAAGGTACTTACTCTTATCTGTCTAAATTCTCAGATATCTTTGCTTTTTCACCTGTCTGTTATTAAGTCACGTTTATGGCAGTGATAGACATGGTGTATACTCATGTCTAAATTCTCAGATATATTTGCTTTTTTATGTCTGTTATTATGTCAAGTTTGTGGCAGTCATAAGTAAGGCATATACTCATGTCTAAATTCTCAGATATCTTTTTTTTTGTCAAGTTTGTGGCAATCATAGATAAGGCATATACTCATGTCTAAATTCTCAGATATCTTTGCTTTTTAGGTCTTATTATGTCAAGTTTGTGGCAATCGTATATAAGGCATATATGTACTCTTATGTCTAAATTCTCAGAAATCTTTGCTTTTTTATGTCTGTTATTAAGTCAAGTTTGTGGCGGTGATAGACATGGTGTATACTTTTATCTATCTATACTCTGTCAACTATCACTCTTTGCCCTTATCTAACTCTTATCATGTGATGTGAAGCTTGTGGCAGTAAGAGCTGGAGCACAAGAGCAGCTCTGTGGTGTCACGTCATGGTGGGGATGTGGCTCTCCTTGAGTTTCCATCGTTTAGAAAGTGTGGTGGAAAGCGACTGTGGTAAGCTGTTACTCATCCCTGCCTCATTGTTGCGTGGCTGTGTTGAGGACCTCTGCACACGAGTGATGGTGGTTGAGTGATTGGCAGTCAGTCACACACCAAACGTGGCGCCACAGAGTCAGTTGTGTGTTCCTGGACTTATTCAATTTTTTTTTTTTTTTTTTGGTGTTTTATCTTTATATTCTCAGTTTCTTATCCATCTTTGCTTTTATCTATCTGCTATTATGTGAAGATTGTGGCAGTGATAGATAAGGTATATACTCTTATCCATCTACATTCTCAATCAACTGTTTTTATCTCCTATCAGCCTGTTGTGTCAAGTTTGTGGCAGTAATTCAAACAAGGTATCCACTCATTCATCTATCCATATTCCCTGTTAACCATCTATGTATCTTTGCTTTGTGGGCAGTGACTCAGACAAGCTATCTACTCTTATCTATGGCCTTAGCTAACCATGTGTGTATCTCTGCTATCTATAACTCTTATCTACTTTTTATTATGTCAAGTTTGTAGCAGTACCTCAAAAATTATCTAATCTTATCTGTCGTGAGTTAACTAAGTTCCTTTTCTTCTGTCTTTTATCTCTTATCTGCTTGTTATCATGTGAGTTTGTAGCAGTGACTCAGACAAAGGGAGGACACCGGGAAACAAGAACACTGCCCGACAAACTCTCTCTCCCTCCTCACTCACTCTTAAAAAAGTTTGTGTTTGATTTAACTGGAGGAAAAAACTGCCCCCTGCCAAGCTCTCACTGGCTAAAAGGTCAGAGAGAGAGAGAGAGAGAGAAAATATTTCCTAGTTACTGCCCTCACCCCAATACACATACACACACACACACACACAGTGATGAAGTTGCTACACCATATAATGTGCATAACTTAAAAGAAAATTGGATAAATGGAGACATGGACACAGGACACTAAACTGTAAACCCTCTTGAACCCTGTACAATACAACTAGGTAAACACACACACACACACACACACACCTTCTCAGGAATGTTTTAAGTTACATTTGAAGCGAGAGAGAAAACACACACACACACACACTCGACCATATGAAGTAGAGTAATTTTCCTGATCCTTGTGCTGTGATAAGTATTAAGAGCTGCCATACAGTAAATACAGGACCTATACAGTAACCATACACACACTCAGAGGGAAGTGTACTTATAGTGGTGTCAATGTTGTAGTAGTAGTAGTAGGGGTGGTGGTGGTGGTGGTGGTGTGTAGTGGCTGTCGTAGTGGTAGTGGTGAAGTGTGTGCTGGTGGTAATAGTAGTAGTAGTAGTTGTGGTAGGAATAAATTGTAGTTGTATTAAAGGAAGAAAATGAAAAATAAAGATGTGGAATGTATGAAGTGTGTTTTTTTGTGTGTGTTCCTGTTTGTGTTTGTGTTTGTCCGACGTGACAGATTTTTTTTTTTTTATTGCATTTATTTTTTATTTTCATATTTACATTTATCACTATTTGCTTTTTATTTACCTTTTTTCTTTCCACCAAGATGTATATTTCTAAATCTATATATTCTATCTTATCAATTTTGTATTTTTCATTTTCATAATATCTGACCTACTTCCTCTACATATTCATCCATTTACCTTTTGCATTTCCCTATTCTTTATTTCTGTACTCGTATTCAACCCTCTCTGCCGACACTCATTATTTTGTTAACCTTCCTCACTATGCACTAACTCTATTACCATCTTAGGAATTAATACAAAAAACGTCTAATAATATAAACCTAACATGGTCAAGATATTAATTTATTTTACATCCAACTACCACCACCACCACCACCACCTTACTAACACACACACCACCATACCAACACACCTCACCACCACCACCACTTTACTAACACACAACACCATACCAATACCACTACCACCTTACTAACACAAACACCATCTTACTAACACATACAACACCTCACCACCACAACCACTTTACTAACACACACAACACCTCACCACCACCACTTTACTAACACACACAACACACCACCACCACCACCTTACTAACACACACAACACTGTACCAACACACACACATCACCACCTTACTAACACACACAACACCATACCCACACACACACATCACCACCACCACCACCACTTTACTAACACACACAACACCTCACCACCACCACCACCTTACTAACACACACAACACTGTACCAACACACACACCACCATCTTACTAACACACACAACACCATACCAACACACCACCACCACCACCACTTTACTAACACACACAACACCTCAGTGACTACCACCACCACCACCTTACTAACACAATCTTTACCACTAACACCTTAAACCTTACCACATTTACACCTTACTATTACAAAACAAACTTAATAATGATCTACTGACACCAACAATACTTACTGCTAACAAACACAAACACATGGTCAATATAACACCACTATTGACAAACACACACACACAAGGATAAAGAAAAGTGGTAAACAGTGCAAAAATCTTCATATATTCAAAGTGGAATGTTTTTTTTTCTCGGAATGTTTCAGTTTGTGTACAAAAAGATATGGTGTGTTTCCCTAAGAATAATTTACCTTTCCTTTGCTTATCTTAGTGTAGAAATATAAGAGTTGGAATTACTTTGATAACTGAGTGTTCTAATTCAACTAACTATAAAATATATAAATAGATTGTTCTAATTTGACTCTTTATAAATAGCCACCATGAAAAATATGGCTGGAGTGTTCGTAGTGTACAAAAAATATCTTGTGTTGTATCAAAATTATTTAACTTTAGTGGTACAAGGGTCACCATACATCACACCAAAGCTGTTCACCTTCTTTAGCTCACAAAAATCATCGTACCTTACACCAAAACTCAAACTTTAAAACACTATTGCACCTTACACCTAAACTCTTCAACTTCAGTGTACAAGAGCCATAATACACCACAATAAAATCTCTTCACCTTGTTTAGTGTACAGGAAGTTATTGGACGTCACACCAAAACCCTTTAACTTCAAATATTATCACACCAAAACTTCTCAATCTCAACATACAAGAGCTTTCATACATCACAATAAAAACTCTTCACCTTCTTTAGTGTACAGGAAGTTATCGGACGTCACACCAAAACTCTTAAACTTCAAATACTGTCACACCAAAACTCTTCGACTTCAGTGCACAAGACTCATCAAACATCACACCAAAAACTATTGATCTTCTTTAACTTAGAAAAATTTATCACACATCACACGCAATCTCCTCAACTTCATCGTACAAGAGTCATCATAAAATTACACCAAAACTCTTTAATTAACTTTAGCGTACAAGAATCATCATAAATTATACCAAAAAACTATCGATCTTTAACTTTAAACATTATCAAACATCACACAGATCCCTCAACTTCAGCGTACAAGACTCCTCAAACCAACACTATTGATCTTCTTTAACTTAGAAAAATGATCGCACATCACAAAAACTCTAACTTCAGTACAAGAATCAAAATTTAGCATACAAAACTCATCTTTACCCCAAAACACTAAGATAAGCACAAGAATGAAATATAATACCCCAAAAACTCTTAATCAACCACAACAATCATATATATTACCCCAAAAACTCAAAGTAAAAGACAAGAATCACTATATTACCCGGAAAACTTTAAATTAACCATAGGAATTGTATATACTACCCCCAAAAACACTAAGATAAGCACAAGAATCATTAAATACCCCAAAACTCTTCCAACATCCCTAGATATCACTAAATAAAGCTTAAAATCAACTTGTCTCATGCTTCACCACACCAGACAGCTGCCAAACACTTACACCCTTATTTTCCCTTCTCTTTTTTCATGTTAGAGGAGAAAAAGCTGGCAAAGGGCAAGAGAAAGAGTAAAAATGTAAACAGATAATAAAAATAAATGAATAAGAGGCCCACTTAATGCCAGTCCCTGTGCAGGTTGAAGAGAGTCCCAGTCTAGTCTTTGTCTCTTAGCTGAACCATCACTAGCATCACTGGGTCTCTGCGAATCACTGACCTTACTGAGCTGACGTTAAGAATGACAGTGAAAGGTAGCAGAGAGGCACTTCCTGGCGCACACACACACACGCACACACACAAAGACAAAACCAAAATATTCTCCTTTCTTATCAACTTCACTCAAACTTTTTCAAACCTTCCTTATCTACAACCTCTCTCTTCCTCCCTCCCTCTCTCTCTCACACACACACACACACACACACACACACTTGGAGAGATAATGAAAAGATGAACTGAAGGAGAAAGGAATGACGGAGAATAAAAGAAAAAAATACATGACGTCAGAATGAAAATGAGAAAGATAAAAAAAAAAAAAACCTGGAAAAGAAAAAAAGAAACCAAAGAAGAAAATTAAGAATACATTACAACAAAATCCAAATTAACACCACCACTACAACCTACACCCAACAAACAACAACTTTCAACACCCCCTACACAACACAACACAGGCAACCTACCCTGAGACACCTGTGACCTTAGATGACCTGTGATGACCTCTTGCTGTGACCTGGCATGACCTGATACACCCCTCTTTAGTGACCCAGACTGGCCCTAGCATGTGGCTCCAAGACGACCCATTGTGATAAGGTAAGTTAAGGTTAGATTAGGTTAGGTGAGAAGGTAAGGTTAGCTTAATTTAGGTTAGGCCATTTTGTGTTTCATTTAGTTAAGGAAGATAAGGTAAAGTTAAGGTAAGGTAAGGTAAGGTAAGATTAAATTAGGTAAGGTAAGGTAAGGTTAGGTTAGGTTAGGTAAGGTAGAGTAAGGTGAGGTTAGGTCGGAGTGCCAGGCCAGGGTCAGGGTGGGGCTAGTAGTAGTCAGGCACTGGGGCACACACGATGCGGCAGAAGTCTTGGTAGCGCACCATGCCGTTTGGTGAGATGTTGGCCTCTCGGAAGATCTGCTCCACTGTGAAGGTAAGGAGAAGGAAGGAAGGATTTTAAATTAATGGCGCCGCAACAACGACGGTCATATGGCGCCGCTACTATAAATTAATTTCAACAAACATGTACCGTATATAAAAAAAATAATTAAGTGATTAAAAACAATACAATTAAGAATGTAAAAACTAGAAACCTAAATAAAACATCAAAATACATAAAGTAAAGTAAAAATAAAATTCACAGCTTTGGGAGAAGGCAAGCTACTCCCAAAAATCTAAAAATGTCATGGCCTTGGGCCAGGCACTCTGGTCCAAGGACCTTTGAGATATAATAGACACCGCTATCTCTACCGCGACAACGGTCCCTGGTGAACAGGTACCTTTGTGTAAGGTACGTGTGACCTATACGCAGTGGTAAGGAGAAAAAAGATTACAAATACACAAAACAATGAAATAAGTACACAAACAGACAAAAAAAATAAATAAAAAACAAATGCACAAAAAATAAATTAATAAACAATAAAATAAACAAAATAGACTAAAGTAAACAAGTCAAGATGAAGGAATAACGTCAGAGGTAAATAAAAAAACAAACCAAACTCTGAAATAATACAAAAACAAAAGACGACAAAAATAAAATAGATAAAAAAAAAGATAAACAAACAATAACACAAAGATTTAAAAATCTCACACACGTTCCCCCCCCGTGTACATTTTGAGTGTAATTTTTTACATTGCCTAACTAATAAACCGTTTATTATTATTATTATTATTACACACTGTTGATGTTCTGTCTCTCCAACAAGTAAACAAACAATAAATCAGAGTAAATAAAGAATAAATACTAAAACAACACATAGACAAACCTTCATAAATAAACCAGTAAACAGAGGAGTCAACAACCAGAAATAAACTAAAGTAACACACACACACACACACACACACACACACACACACCTTCCTTGTTGCAAAGTCTCTCTCAGAATAAATAAATACCAAATAAATAAATAAACCAATAAATATCCAGAAATAAACCTAACACACAGACAGACAGACACACCTTCCTTGTGGCTGAGTCGCTCCCCCCAGTGCAGCAGGATGTGGCGCAGGTCCCGGGCAGGGATGGCCCCAGTGCGCCGTGGGTCGTGTCCCTGGAAGGCCGCCAGGATCTCCTCCGGGATGCGCTCCACCTGGCTGTGCTTGTGCATCACCTCCAGGAAGTCCGGGAAGCTCATCTTGCCTCCTGGTGGTGCGGGAGGTGGTGATGGTGGTGGTTAGTGGAAAATCAATCAGCAAATTGGGAGAAAAAGATAAATAAATAAATAAATAAATAAATAAATAAATAAAGGAAAAAAGAAAAAAAAAAAAATGGAAAAGATGATAGAGGTGGTGGTGGTGGTGGTAGTGGTGGTGATGAAAAATTGATCAGTAAATAAAAAAGTTAAAACATTGAAAAAAGGAAAGAAATGAAGTAAAAATTAGAGGTGGTGGTAAAAAAAGATAAATTTAAGGAATAAACTGAAGAAAAAAAAAAAAAAAGTGATAGAGATGGTGGTGCTGGTGATGGTAATGGTGGAGTCATTCACACACATACATACACACTCACAAACACACAATCAAACAAACACACACACACACACACAGGAAAGCAAATACACAAGGAAGGAATGCAAACAAAAACAAAAGAATGAAAAGAAAGAAGAGAAAAATCGTGTGAGGAAAGATTAAACACACACACACACACACACACACACACACTTGTCCTTGAAGTAAGTTTTGAGCTCGGCAATGGTGGGGCTGAGGCCGAGGGAGCGCATGATGACGGTGAGCTGGTCCAGGGTGCGTATGGTGCTGTGACGCGCGTACAGGGAGAAGCACTCACGGAACTCTGCCGGGAGAAAGAATTAGGTGAGGTTAGGTCAGGTGTTGGTTAGGTTAGGTCATGTTAGGTCAGGTGTTGGTTTTGGGTCAGTTTGGTTGGGATTAGTCTAGCTTAATTTAGTCCAGTTTAGTTTCATTTCCTTTAGTTTGGCTTGGTTTGGTTTGGTTTGCTTTAGTTTACCTTGGAATAATTCAATTTAGTGTAGATTAATTCAGCTTGGTTAGGTAAGGTAAGGTAAGGTAAGGTTAGGTTAAGTTAAGGTTAGATTACACTAAGTTAGGTTACGAGTTATGATACTAGGAAATTAACACATGCAACTTAAATCCACTCTCTCTCTCTCTCTCTCTCTCTCACCCTTTAACGCACACACTCACCATCGATATCCTGCTCCTTGAAGTGACGCGCCTGGAATACACAAAAGAGCACCATCAGATCAGGCCGGGTGAGGTGAGGTGAGGTGAGGTTAAGTCATGTCATGTTAGGTCAGACCAAGATACAAGACAAACAGTTTACATTATAACCTACAAAAAACATGGAAATAAAGCTAAAAAAAATAATAGAAATAAATAAACAAGACCATTTCCTACATGTAATAAAATTCCTTCCCCTTAATAGTAGTCGATTAACTTCTTCAGTATTGGAACGCATTTTTACCTTCAGTTTGGGAAATAATTAGACGATTTTACTTAGATTATGAAGAGTCTATGGAGGTCACAAGATTAATGGCCAGAATCTTCACTATTTCAATCCCCACATAAGTTTCTAAAGCTGTACAGTATAAAATCACCAAATGGTAACCTGAATGAATATGGAAATGTGAGTTTTTTGTGCGATTAGACCATTTTATTGACATTAGGAAGGGTCTATGGAGGTCAAAAGATTAATGGTCTGAGTCTTCACTATTTTAATCCCCACATAAGTTTCTAAAGCTGTATAAAATCACCAAATAGTCACCAGAATGAATAAGAAAATGCATCCTGGTACTGAAGGGGTTAATAACAAATAATAAAAAATAAATAAATAAATAAAGTAACAGATATTGGCCTAGTATGACTCCAGCACCTTATTTTTCCGACTATTTTCCTTCAGATCTTCACTAAACCATTTCCATAGACTCAATCCACTCTATGTCACACGCGATATACAGTAATTCAATATATACTTCATAAAACATCATCAATATGGCTAGTAACAAAAATATTTACCCTTTACCTAATTTTCCCATTTAAATGAAGCCAAAATCCTCAACTAACTGCCTCAAAATACACACAAAAACAAAGCCACATTAATTTCACCTGTAGAACTCATAATCACATCATAAGCAGGTGAATAATAGAGAAATCACGTCACATCTCTGGCTAGTAAAAACGTTTCTCCTTTACTTAATTTCCCTATTCAAATTAAACCCAAAACTTTAATTAATTGCCTAAAAATGCTCATAATATCACATTAATTTTGCCTGTAAGTCATAACCACATCTTAAACAGTTAAACATGAAAGAATAATGTTTCTCCACCTAATTTCTCTACTCAAATCAAGCTAAAACTCTAAATGGCTCAAAATACACACAGCACCATAAAGCCACATTAATTTCACCTGCAGAAGTCACAACCACATCATTAACAGGTAAACATGAGGTCACGTCATATTTCTCCTTTATTTCCCTATTCAAATTAAGCCAAAACACTCAATTAAATGCTTGAAATTACCCACAATACCATAAAACCACATTAATTTCACCTATGGAAGTCAAAATCACGTCATAAGCAGGTAAATAAGGGAGGAAACATGTCAGATCTCTGGCTAATAAAAATGTTTCTCCTTTACCTAATTTCTCTACTCAAATCAAGCCAATCTCCACAATTAACTGCTTCAATATACACACAGCACCACAAAGCCACATTAATTTCACCTGTAGAAGTCATAATCACATCACACACAGGTAAACATGAGAGGTCACGTCACATCTCTGAGTAAGACATTTCTCCTTTATTTAATTTCTCTATTCAAATGAAGCCATCTCCTCAACTGAATGTTTCAAATTACCCACAACACCATAAAGCCACATTATTTCCACCTATTCCAGTCATAATCGCAACATAAACACATAAATAAGAAAGAAAACGTGTCAAATTTCTCCTCCTCCTCCCTCTCACCATTGTTGTTGATAAGGTTGTGTTTGTGACGTCATGAGTGGCAGGTAACGCCCCTCCTCTCCCTCTCACCCTCCTCTCCCACCGCCACCACTGCCTCATCCCCAATTTCTACTACTTTCTTACTCCTCTTCCTACCTACACAATAAATAACGCACTAGCAACAACAGTAACAGTAATAACAATGACAATAGTAGCAGGCAACGGCAGGCCAGGCACATCCCACTCCCCCATGTTAAGTCCCTCCCCGGCCCTCCCTCCGCCCCACCAGCTCCCTACCACGTTCGCCCGCTGGTTCAAATACTTTTCCAATCTTTCCCTAGCTCAATTATTCGGTGTTTGTATTATGTTTTTTGGGTTTCTATGAATGTTTCCCTACTTTCAATGTGTTTCCCGTGCCTCTGTTCGGTAAACATGTGGCGTTTTATGGCGTAGGTATGAGCAGCCATTAGGGTCAAAATTTTTCATCTCCCATTTGAGATTTTTTTGTTTCTAGCGATAACTGGGCCTTTATGGTATCAAAGACTCGTTTATGCTATTATATGTGTGAAATCAATCTATTGAGTGAAATATGTGGAATCTGAAATGGTTTTCAGTTATTTTAAACTTGAGTTTTATATTTTCTATTTCATTTGTTTACGTTTCTGCTTCACGGTCTAACTCGTTGTAGAATGCCTTAAAAGAAAGCTCAGTCTCCGTGAAATGTGTTGAAATACTCGCCAAGTGAAAATGGTTGGACATTATAAGCGTTTTCAATGAGTTAAGATTTTTGTCTAATGCTTTTGTTTTATCAAATATTGTTTCATTCCTTCACTTCTGGTTCTAGGTAAGTGTTGGATGCCTGATAAGAGAATTAATATTGCCTAATATCTTTTTATATAAGTAGGAAGTCGAAACGGCTGGACGTATTAGTAGTTTTACAAGTGTAAATGTTTTTATATTTTTACCATACTTATTCTTAGTCCTTTTTAAATAAGAGTTCAGCAGGAGATGTTTTGATGTTGTGGATATTAGTTAAAATATTTATCAAGTCATAAAATATCAAGCATTCGGCCATGGCTTCGTTTTTTCTATAAGTCGATTTTAAAATCAGTTCCGTTACGAACGTAAAATCACCAACCGTCGCCAGCCCGCCCGCTCGGCCGGCCAGGGGTGTGACGTCATCAAGTGGGCGGGGCTGGTTCCGCTGCCGTCTGCTGGCTGTGTTTAGCTAATATTTGGCACACTTAGCATTGTTTTCCCACCACTAGTGTCACTAAATGGAGCCACATGACTATGC
>NC_059260.1:2333888-2361388 GCF_017591435.1 Portunus trituberculatus | reverse complement strand
GCCCACACCCGCGTCTGAGGGCAAGAAGGTGGCCAAGCCGCCCGCCATGCCCAAGAAGGCCGTGGGCAAAAAGAGTGGCGGCGCGGGCGTGGCGGGGCTGGTGAGTGGAGCGGTGAGCGGTCCCGTCAGCAGGCAGGACAAGGAGGCACTAGTGGCGGCGCGGCTCAAGTTCCCCCCAGGCGTGGGCGGCGTGGACAGGGCGGGCGGAGGTCGTCCCCTCATCCCCGTGCCCGTGCCGCTGGTCATGCCGCCTCCGCCGCCACGCCCACAGCTGGCGCGTAGGGTGCTGGCGCCCACCAGCACGCCCCCGCCCAACGCCCTCTGGTCTTTGCTGGGTCTCGGGTCACGCCCAAACCCGCCCCCGCCCCGCAACAAGGCTAAGCGTCCCCGCCCTGCCCTGCTGGCCCGCCCTCCACCCACCATCACGCCCACCACCACCACCAACACGCCTACCACCACCACCAACACGCCTACCACCACCACCACCACCACCACCACCACGCCCGTGTCGTCCACCGCGGCACGCGTACTGAGCCCAGTTTACCGCCACGCCCGCACCACTACCACCACCACCACCACGCCCACCACCACCACCAGTACTGCCAGCACCAGCAGCGCCCGCCGCACCGCGCCCCCAGGCCCTGAGCCACATCCCTGACGCGCCCCTAGACCTGGGGTCTTTCCGGCCGCCCGTGCTGGACGAGGCGTCGTACAGCGGGTGGGTGGCGGTGGGCGGCACGCAGCACCCGCCCAAGGAACCCGTGGTGTCCTACGTGCAGGAGAACACGCCCGAGGTGCCCACCCTCACGCCCACGCAGGAGAAGGTGGAGCGACGCATGGGCGTGGCGGGCGGCGGGCGTGGGCTGGTCAAGTACACGTCCCGGCTTAACGTGGAGGCGCCGGACGTGGTGAAGAGTTACTGGATGCAGGCGCCCTCACTCGCCTAGACACACGCCCGCACCAAAACCCGACCAAACACACCTCAACACACAAAAACACCCCAAAACACTGATACACCCCCAAAACCCGCCCAACACCCCATACACGGCCCCCCACACCCCCTACAACCCTTCCAATGAGTACCTATGCAGTGACGAGAGCCGCCCCTTGTGACCTGAACACTGCCCCCCCTCCCCCATGTGTTGTGCTACTGACGGGGAGGGAAGAGGAAGGGAGAGGGGGAGGAAGGGGAAAGAGAGAGAGAGAGAGAGAAAAGAAAAAAAGGACTAATGAAGGGACTAAAGGAAGACAAAAAGAAAGGAATGAAGGAATAAAATAAAAGAATGAAAAAAGAAAGTTAGAGAAAAATGTGAAAGGAAAAGAAGGAAAAAAGAAAAGATTGATAAAGAAAATGTAATGAAAAGATGTGGTGAATGAAAAGAAGGAAAGAAATTGAGGAAGAGCGAAGAAAATGAAAGGAAAAAGATGAAAACAAAAGAAAACAAAGAAGGAATAGAAGAAAAGAAGGAAAAAAAGGAAAAAAAGCAAGAGAATAGAAAGAAAAATAAGAAAGAACTCAATAATAAAGAAAGGAAGGAAGAAAGAAAGAAAGATAAAAAGAAAAAGAAAGAAAACACGTATTGACACTTACTTATTTACTTAAAACACTTATTTATGGACTTACTCACTTATTTATTCACTTATTTAAGTATTTATTCACTTATCTATGTATTTATTTACTTATTTATTTACTTATCAACACAAGTAGAGACAAGGAGAAGTGTATCAGTACTTAACACTTTCCTCACCTCACTTATAAGGAATCAAACACCTTACTTATCTGCTTAGCGCCTTAAGACTGACCTACTTAAATGTACTTATTAGCTTACCTGTGTACTAATGGAGCAGTCAGCCATTGTAACAGAAAACGAGGCATTATGAGACCAGTAACATCAATAATAATAATAATAATAATAATAATAATAATAATAATAATAATAATGACAATGGCTCTGCTTTTAATACGTGTTGTGAAAATATTTTATTAGCACTGACAGAAAATTTACAAGAGGCATTCATTTACTTTAGAGTTAGTGATAGAAGTGAGCATATTAAATTACAGTAAGGCAAAAAAAAAGGCGAATAGAAACACTCCGCTCTCTCACCAACACTGTTTTGCAAGGCCACAGAGATGACTAAGAGGTGTTCCCAAGACGGTTTCTCGTGTTAATAGTGAAAAAAAAAAATGTTGTTAATGTCACTAATAACGTTAAAATACCCTTAAAAACCCGCGTCACTTCACCACGACTGTTTTGCCAGGCCACAGAGGTGTTCCCAAGACGGTTTCTCGTGTTAACAGTGAAGAAATGTTAATCTGTCACTAGAACCACAAAAACACTCTTAAAAACCCGTGTCACTTATCATAACTGATTTAAAAGGCCACAGAGATGACTAAGAGATGTTATTAAGAGTTTTTCATGTTAATAATACTACAATATTGTTAATCTTATCTTGGAATCGTTAAAACACTAAAAAAAAACCCGTGTCACTTCACCATAACTATTTTCTAAGGCCACAGAGATGACTAAGAAGTGTTATTAAGTGTGTTTTCCGTGTTAATAATGCTAAAATATTGTTAATCTTGTCTTAGAATCGTTAAAACACTTAAAACCCGTGTCACTTCACCATAACTGATTTAAAAGGCCACAGAGATGACTAAGAGGTGTTATTATGAGTTTCTCGTGTTAATAATGCTAAAATATTGTTAACGTGTCCTTGGAATCGTTAAAACACAAAAACCCGCGTCACGTCACTCGAGCCACTGAACAGTATGTAGCGAGTCGGCGGAGCTTCACTGCTTCAGAACCACTGCTCACAAAACATGCACTTATTTAACTTTACACTTAAGTTATAAGTATCAGCACCTTTTAGAAGTTACAAATTATACTATTGTAAGTGTTTATTGACTTGTTTGTTACTTACGGAAGAGGAAGAGGAAGGATGAGGAAGCAATAATGAGTCAACAAGGATGGATGGAAATTACTTACTTATTTGTCATATATTCCGTCAGTCCATCGCTTCTCACTCCATTTTTCCCGCCAAATCTTCCTCCCTGGTGGTGAATCTCCTTGGGTGTTGCAAGAATTACACTGCAGGAGGTGAATTCACGCAGATGTCGGCGGATAAAATGTAATAGACTCTTTCTCTTACAATACACGCCTTTTGACACTGGCACGCGGGGGGTACGAGACTATAAACATTTACGCTTCATTTATTTATCTATTTATTTATCACAGTGGCATTTTGATCTTTAGAAACACGTGTAGAAATTTTTACTGGTTATTTTCTTGATGATGTGATTTAGTGAGTGTTAAGCCCCAGAGGAATACATTTATTTATTTATTTATTTTTATGGTCGTGTTTTATGTTGAGGGAAATGTTGGTACGTCATGCCAAGGAAAGGAAGGAAAAGACACAGAGATTGGAAAAAAATTGCTCATTATCACTCCTACCTAAACAAACTGCCTAACATTTTATTTATTCAATTTTTACGTACATTTATTTTGTTTTCTTATACGAGCCTACCATTTTTTCTGTCAAAATTATGAATGGTTTAAAAATCACTTAAGGACGCCCTTAGAAAAAATAGATAAATAAAATAACAGCTATCCATCTTTATTGGCCAAAAAATTAACGATAAAAAATAATGATAAATAAATAAATAAAACGTTTAGGCAGTTTGTTGATAGTGATGTTCTTCATGTAAATACAATAAGAAATATCTAATAATTGCGTGCCTTACTGCCAGGACTAACCTAACCAGTCATTTGTAGCGAGTTTATAATAAAAGAAGTGATATTTTAATTAGTGTTTTGTATTTGAATTACCCTTATGTTTCCTTCCCTTCCACCTTTACCTGCAGTATACAAGCACACCATTTATGTCATAATCAACGTCCATTTCTTTATAGTTTCCTTATATTTTTCCATCATTTATTTAGTTTTCAAATTTTCCCATCATTTATTTAGTTTCCTAATTTTCTCATCATTTATTTAAAGCTTCCTAAATTTTCCATCATTTCTTTATAGTTTCCTAATTTTTCCATCATCTCTATAATTTTCGATTTTCCCATCAGTTCTTTATAATTTTCTCATTTTCCCATCATTTCTTTATATTTTTCTCATTTTCCCATCATTTTGTATAATTTCCTCATTTTCCCATAATTTCTCTTTAATTTCCTCATTTTCCCATCATTTGTTTTTATTTTCCAAATTTCCTCTTTTCTTTATAATTTCCTCATTTACCCATCATTTATTTTTTTTCTCATTTTCCCATAATTTATTTAGTTCATCATCCACCTTTTCACCTTCTTCCTTCCTCATCCACCTTTTCACCCTCTTCTTTCCTCATCCACCTTCTTTTCACTCTTCCTTTCCTCATCCACCTTCTTTTCATCCTCTTCCTTCCTCATCCACCTTTTTCTCCCTCTTCCCTCCATCTTCTTTTCACCCTCTTCCTTCCTCATCCACCTTTTCACCCTCTTCCTCATCCACCTTCTTTTCACCTTCTTTCCTTCATCCAGCTTCCCTCCACCAAGGTCACAGAAACACAAGATGCTTAACAAACAGCAATGCATTATTATTATTAGTCACGTGGTAATAATAATAACCTTCCTAATTCATTATAGCAGCAGCGGCGGTAGCAGCGGCAGCGTAGTAGTAGTAGTAGTAGTAATAGAAGTAGTAGTGATGGTGGTGGTGGTGGTGAGTAAATATATATAAAAAAAAATGTAATAAGTTTTCTTCTTTTTTTTTCCATCATTATTTTTGTTGTTGGTAAATAAATTTGTTTTGTTTTGTTTTCTTTCTTTTTTTTGTATATTTATCCGACCTCTGCTTTTTTCTTTATATATATTTTTATTTTAAATATTTTTTGCTTGCTTTCATTAAATTAACAATAAAAAATGAAATCAACAGAAAGCAAAGCGTTTTAAAATCTTTTGCCATTTTTAATTTTCTGTTTTGCTTATTAAAATTCATATTTATCTCATTTACTAATCAATGGAAGAGAGAGAGAGAGAGAGAGAGAGAGAGAGAGAGAGAGAGAGAGAGAGAGAGAGAGCTATCTCTTTCTTCTATAAGGCCACAAGTTGTATATATGCAAACAGACAGACTGACAGGCAGACAAACAGACAGACAGACATGACAACAACACATCGAAATCTGTAAGTCTCCATTAAAACAAGGAAAGGAAGAAAAGAAGGGAAAAGAAAGAAAAGAGAAAGAAAGAAAAAGAAAAAATGCAAGAAAGACAAAGATAAATAAGAGGAAGAGAGTAAGAAAGACAAGATGAAGAGAAAGAAAAAGAAAATAGAAAAGGCAAAATAATAATAATAATAATAATAATAATAATAATAATAATAATAGTCACACTTAATTAGTTTTGATTAATTAACTAAATTCAAAAGAGGATAAAGAGGAAGAGGAAGAAGAAGAGGAGGAGGAGGAAGAAAAGGGAGAAAGAAATGACAAAATATAGAAACCATATCAATTTATTCTCTCTCGCTCACTCGCTCTCTCTCTCTCTCTCTCTTTCTCTAAGCCAGCAAGCATAATAAAAAACAAGAAAAATAAATAAGAAATAAAACAAAATAAAGTAAAAAGAAGCAAAACAAGAAGAAGAAAGAGAAGAAAGAAGAAAAAGAGAAAGAGAGAAATAGAGAAAAAAACAAAGAAAAACCAGAGAGAGAGAGAGAGAGAGAGAGAGAGAGAGAGAGAGAGAGAGAGAGAGATAAGAACAAGAATCACATTAGAGGTAGCAGAAGAGTTACAGGAGGAGGAGGAGGAGGAGGAGGAGGAGGAGGAGGAGGAGGAGGAGGAAGAGCAACAATATTAATCTACTAACACCACTCAGCACTATATAAAATCGTCATATTCTGCGGCAAAGTCATCCTGTAAAAAAGACAGAAAGAAAATGGATTAGCACACACCGGCCACTCAATCAAACCAGTCTATATTAACAAGATCAAATATAATACTAATAATTCATCTTTCTATAAATGTACCAGAACTTTTTTTTATGTAGTGTAATAATGAAATAAATCAATAATGGCACTACAGTATCATGTCCTGGAACAAAGCGATTTATTTATTTATTTATTTGCATGAGGTGCCAAAATTAATAAAATAAACTAATAAACAGATAAACTAACAGAGTAACTCCTTGACTCACCACCAGAGGGCCAAAATAAACAAATAAGCACAATAAATAGACATAAATAGCCATCATGGTCCGGGTTATCGAGGTTCAACACTAAATAAATAAATACACCAACAGAGTAACTCCTTGACTCACCACCAGAGGGCCAGATCCTACGTTGAGCTTAGCCTTGCCCAGCTGCTTCTTTTTACTCTTGGGCTTGTTGGCGCGCATCTTCTCGTTGTACAAAGTATTGAGCACCCCAGTCACCTTCTTCACCTCGTCCACCTCCACTGTAGGGTGGCAGAAAGGGGGGGCAGGTTAGAGTGGTGGTGGTGGTAATAATGGTAACAGTTTGGTTATAATGGTGGTGGTACTGGTTAGGTTAGGTTAGGGAGGTGATGGTGGTGGTGATGGCATGAGTTAGGTTAGCTTAGAATGGTGGCAGTGGTGGGATAATAATGGTGGTGGTAGTGGTGGTTGGTTAGGTTAGCTACAATCACAAGCCCCTTTCCAACCTCTCCCACTCTCCTAGTCCATTCCAGCCTCTCCTAGCCCCTTCCAGACCCTTCTAACCTCTTCCAGCTCCTCCTACCACCTTCCCAGACCCTCCCATCCCTCTTACTCCCTTCCAGACCCTATCCAAGAATCCAGTCTCTCTTAGCCCCTACACACTCCTATCCCAGACTCTCTCAATCTCTCATAGCTTCTCCCAGACCCTCCCTCCAGACCTTTCTAGCCCCCTGCCAGCCCCCAAACACTCCTATCCCAGACTCTTTCAATCTCTCATAGCCTCCCAGCCCCTCCTCCAGACCTCCTTCCCAGCCCCTGCCAGTCCCTTCCCAGCCCTGCCACTCACCGTTCTGGCAGAGGTCCCGCACCAGGTCCTCCAGGAAGGCTATATACGCGGGTCGCTTCTCCAGACGGTCTGTTTCCCTGATCTTGGCCACCAGGGAGCGCCGCAGGGAAGACAGGCCCTCCGCTGTGCTCAGGTCCACGCCCTCCAGCAGGCGGCAGTCTGCGGGGTGGTGGAGGAGAGGGTGAGTGTGGGTGTGGAGGGAAGGGAAGGGAAGGGAAGGGAAGGAAAGGAAAGTGAAGGGAAGGGAAAGGAAGGAAGGAAGGGAAAGAAAGAAGAATAAGATAAGGAAAACACTCCTCTACCTTGTCACAATAGTAAACATAAACACACACACACACACACACAGAAACAAACCATTAGTAAACAAGTACCAAACAAAAAGGAGGGAAAATAAAAATAAAGAAACAAAATAACAAATAAAATCAGTAAATAAAATAAAGATAATAACACAACAAAAAATAAACAAAACAACAAAAAAACAAAGATTCTGAAAACAAAACAAGAAAAAAAAGAAACAAAATATCAAAACAAAAACAGAAAAACACACAAACAATAAAAATAATTAAATAAAAAAGAAAAACAAGCAAACCAGATACGTAAATTAAAAACAAATACAAAATAAATAGAAAGAAAATAAAACAAAACACAACACACACTCAGCTCACAACAGAGAGGGCCTGGGTTCGAGTCCCGGATGAGGCGAGGCAAATGGGCGCAGGTGTTAATGTGTAGGGTGTGTTGAGGTAGCAGTAAATAGGTACGGGATGTAACTGGAGGAGTGTGGAGTGAGTTGTGGTCTCAGTCCTACCTGAAGATCGGTCTATGAGGTCTGAGCTTGCGCCATAATGGGGGAAGGCTGGCAACCGTACACACACACACACACACACACACACACACACACACACACACCATCGTCCTGCGTGGAAGAGGTGGAGTCCCCAACCAGCTCTGAGGCCAGCTGGAGGTCGGCATCCTCCTGCACCTTCTGTAGTCTGAGTTTCTCCGCCAGCTGGCCCTCCAGTGTGCTCTTGGTCGCCCTCTCCTCCAGCTCCCTCCGCCTCCGCTCCACCTCCTCCTGCTGCTTAGCCTGTGGGTGGATGGGGGGGTGGGTGAGTGGTAGTGGTGGTGGAAAGATTGTTAGGTTATAGAAGGAATAACTTAGTGTTTTTCTCTCTCTCTCTCTCTCTCTCTCTCATTTTCTTTAATTTTTCAATTTCTCTCTTTTCCTTTGTTTTTCAGTTATTTTTGTTTCTTTTTCTTTTCCTTTTAATTTCTCTGTCTCTTTTCTTTCAATTTCTCTTTCTTATTTCATTTCTTTTATTCTCTCTCATTTTTTTCATTTCCTTTTTATTTATTTCCTCTCTGTATCTCTCTCTCAGTAATGCAAATATATGTTACATTAGGTTAGGTCACACAAAGTTAAGTCAGACACATTAAGATAAGATAAGGTTAGGTTAAGTTAGCTACGCATTAGGTTAGGTTAGGTACGGGTTAGGTTAGGTTAGGTTAAGTTAGGTACAGGTTAGGTTAGGTTAGGTTAGGTACAGGTTGGGTTAGGGTTAGGTTAGGTTAGGTTAAGTTAGGTACAGGTTAGGTTAGGTTAGGTTAGGTTAGGTTAAGTAAAAAGTCAATAGAAATAAGAATAAAGCAAGAAAAAATGGAATGGCAAATAAAATAAAGTCACACATTAGGTCACGTTAGGTAAGGTCAGGCAATTAGCAAGATAAACAAGACTTTCTGCCAAGGTCATCTGTGGCAAAGGTGTCAGAGGCAGGTGTCTTCCCAGCGAGAATTTCCACCTATGTCACGAGAGGTCACACATTAGATTAGGTCAGGTAAGGTCACCACTCACCTCTTTCTCTGCTATTATGTCACCGAGTTTCTTCTTTTTCTTCTTGACTTGTGTGGTGGTGGTGGTGGTGGTGGCGGTGGAGTTGGCGGCCAGCGCCCTATCCTCTTCGTCATCCCAATTGTCCTGTTGGGGTTAGGGAGGTACATTCTCTCTCTCTCTCTCTCTCTCTCTCTCTAAGTACTTTGAAATTATCTCTCTATCTCTTTTTTTTTTTTCTTACATCAGTATTACAAAATGAAATCTCTCTCTCTCTCTCTCAACGGTATTACAACTTTTCCATCTCTCTCTCTCCTTCATTTTCCTTACCATTACTTCTCAATGGGCACGTCTAAACACTATCGGAACAGAAATACTATCGGAACACTACTATCAGACCACAAAAAGTGACCAAATATGGATAAATATACAAGAAATCAAGTTAGTAATGGGATGTAAACGTTGCTAAGAACATGAACAATTAAGAATTAATAATTACATTGACTTTGTTGGGAACCATAGTGATTTGGTGGTAGGTGTACCATAGGAAAGGTGTATTGCATTATTTTTTTGGTGCTGCTCTTTCTGCCCTGGGTCGTCTCGCTGGCCAGGTTTTTGGCAATACCACCCACATTTGGAACTTTGAATTCACCGTCAGTGGAGGTTACCATTTTAGGAATTTGCTGTTTCTTGTAAGTGCAAAATGCTGAGAAAAGTTTTTTTTTGTCATCTTCACTTTTGTTTTTCCAGTGGGCATGCCCAACATAGAATTTCTTATGTAGGGAAGGGTGGAGGACATAATTTCCCATGCCAAAGAGAGCCCGTCGTAGGTCCAGCATTCAAATATTAGCCACACTGTAAAGTGTCTTTATTAAATCAGGTAATTTTTGAGACTTCCAATTTATGGCCTTTTTGATCACACTCACCCTTGGCATATAGAGGCAAAAAAGTCAATGTAATTATTAATTCTTAATTGTTCATGTTCTTAGCAACGTTTACATCCCATTACTAACTTGATTTCTTGTATATTTATCCATAATTGGTCACTTTTTGTGTTCCGATAGTAGTGTTCCGATAGTATTTCTGTTCCGATAGTGTTCCGATAGTATTTAGACGTGCCGCTTCTCAATCCTCCACCACCACATTTGCAACACTCCACCTCTCCTCCACACCACCACTACCACCCAAACCTTCCACCATGGCTCAATTTCTTTCTTTACCTTTCATTTCTCTCTTCTCTTACTTTCTTTCATTTCCCTCTCTTCCATACTTCTCTCTCTTTCTATTTAAACATTATGAACAATACTCTCTCTCTCTATTTCTATTTAAATATTATAAACAATACTCTCTATCTCTCAATATGAACAATACTCTCTCTCTCTTTCTCTTTAAACATTATGAACAATCTCTCTCTCTATCTCTCTCCAAATAGAAAACGGAGCCAAAAACACACATTCTTTTCTCAACAAGATGGAAAAAAGGAAACAATGCACAAATATGAATAAATAAGAATAAAAAAATGAAGATAAATGACTAAAAACCCAAACCACTGCTCAATTTCACCTCGGGCATGAAAAAAAGCAAACCCGTCGCTAAAATTCCCTAAGGTGACCAACAGGGATAAGAACATACCTCCCCACGTGACCGCAAACCCCTAAACTGGATAACAGGGACACAATATGGAGAAAAATGAAACAATCTGGCCTATTTTGACCCTACACTCACCAACACACCCCTGGAAAATGACCCTACGTGACCCTAACAGCCCTGAAACTCAAAAAATACGACTAAAAACACAGATATATGAATAAAACTAGAATATTCCTCAACCTAACCTAACCGATTTGACCAATGACGAAATTTGAACCCGAAAAACTCCACCACTACTACGAAAACTGACCCCACGTGACCTTTGACCCCCCGCAGCACCCTGACACCCCTGCAGGTCACGTGGTAAGGATAGAAAGGTAAATAAATGAATAAAAACCATGATTTCTTACTTTCACATCGTCCTCGTCCTCCCCATCCCATTTGTCGGACGGTAGCGCCGGTGTGGCCTTCTTGGGCTCGAAGTCATCGTCATCTGCGGGTCAAGAGAAGTGTATGCGTTATGTGGAGCAAAGGACAGGGCGCGGGAGGCAGTGTGAGGGGCGTGGGAGGGTATTTTGTATGGCATGCAGGCGCGCACTTACCCCACGAGACGTCCGACATGATGGTGGCTGATGATGATGATGGTGGTGGTATCTTGATCTTGTGCTTGACAGACGGACAGACGGACACCCCACACCCTTCTTGAGACAGACAAACAGACAGACATAGACATCGTTTTCTTGTGTATCCTTGTTTATAGTGAGACAATAGACATACATACAGAGAGAGAGAGAGAGAGAGAGAGAGAGTAATCTTATAATTAGTGGTGTGTGTGTGCGTGCGTGTGTGTGCCATTTACAGCACGAGAGTAGTGGAGATGCAGTACAGATTCGGTGGTGATGCAAAGTGGGGTGGTGTTTAAATATTAGCATCGTGTGTGGTGGTAGTGATGGTGGTGGTGGTGCAGTATGTATAGTGTTACCATCCTGTGTGGTGGTGGTGAGAGTATTGCAGTGTGGTGTTAACATTGTGTGATGGTAGTGGTGGTGGTGGTGGTGCAGTGTGGTGGTTACTCTATTGTGGTAGTGATGTGGTGGATGATAACTAACAAGAGAGAGAGAGAGAGAGAGAGAGAGAGAGAGAGACAGTACGTGCAGTGAGCAGTTTATCGTGTACCTTGCAAGGTTATACTGAAGTGCATTAATTGAGTGTTTTGAAGAGAAAGAAAACGGAAGTCACCGGGAAAGAAAGAAAACGGAAGTCACCGGAAACAGAGAACAAGACGTGACCAGTGCAAGATAAGGTCAATCTGTCATGGTGACCGTGAAAACACACTTAACCCCTTCAGTACCATGACGCGTTTCCATATTCCTTCTGGTGACTATTTGGTGACTCTATACAGCTTCAGAAACTCATGTGGGGGATTAAAATAGTGAAGACTGTGGCCATTAATCTTCTGACCTTCATAGACCTTTCCTAATGTCAATAAGATAGTCTAACTATACACAAATCTTATGGTAAAAATGTGTCCCAGTACTGAAGGGTTAAAATCTGCGTCACTTCAACAACACAAACACTTTGGGAAGCAGTGGTGTTGCAGTATAGAGAAAATTCACAGTTTTCTAACCCAGGTGTGGGCAAACTACAGCCTGTCAAAGGAATTCCTGCGGCCCGCCAAGAGTTGATAAATTTGAGAAAGTTAATAAAAAAAAAAAAAAAAAAACGCCGAGTAATATTGTGAGTAATTCATTTTCCTCCAGCAGGTGTGCGCGTGTGTGGGAGAGTGGCTTTTTCTTTACAAGCCTTTAACTTTGTATTGTATATATTAATAATTTTGTGTTAGTATAATATGCGGAGCTCTAAGATTTTTTTTTTTTTTTAATGTGTCCCTAGCACTGAAAAGTTCGCCCACCCGTTGTCTAATCTCATCCACGAGGCGAACACAGAATGTATGACACGGAGAGAGGCGAGGCGGATACAGACCCAGTGAACAGTGCTTGTGGTGGTGGTGCTGCTGTTGTCTCCTTCACCCACACCAGCTGGAGCAGCGAGGAGGCTGAGAAGGCAGCGGTGGAGGGGCGAGGCGATGCGAGAGAGAAGTGTGGTGAGGAACAGGACGAGGAGAGGAGCACAAAGCCAGACAGTGCCCCGCTCTGCAAGTTCCGCGCACCTGACGGAGGCTGGGGCTGGATGGTGGCCCTGGGTACCTTCATCGTGAACGTGAGAGAGAGAGAGAGAGAGAGAGAGAGAGAGAGAGAGAGAGAGAGAGTTTATGTAAGAGGGAAAAGCCGGCAAGGGCAGTATTAAATGAAAAAAAAACGGTCCAATTAATTGCCAGTTCCTTTGCAGATCGGAGATATAGCAAAAAAAAAAAATAAATAAATAAATAAATAAAAAAATAAATAAATAAATAAAATGAATGAATAAATTAATATATATATATATATATATATATATATATATATATATATATATATATATATATATATATATATATATATATATATATATATAATTAATAATAAATAAATAAATAAATAAAATAATAATAATAATTATAAAAAATAACCTCGAAACATCCCTCTTAAATGAAGGTAAGTCGTAGGAAGTTGGAAATACAGATGCGGATAGGGAGTTCCAGAGTTTCCCATAAAACAAGGTATGAATGACAGAGAAGAAGCGGAAGGAAGAAGAAAGGCTTGTGCAGCGAGGCAGCAAGCGGATAGGCATGCAGTTAGCAAAATCAGAAGAGCAGTTAGCATGAAAATAGCGAAGAAGATAGCAAGATATGCAATAATATGGCAGTGAGAAAGAGGGTGAAGACAGTCAGTCAGAGGAGGGGAGTTGATGAGACGAAAAGCTTTTGATTCCACCCTGTGTAATAAAACTGTGTGAGTGGAACACCCCACCCATACATGCGACAAATACTCCATACATGGGGGGATAAGGCCCTTGTACAGAGTTAGCAGCTAGAGGGGCGAGAAAAACTGGCGGAGATGCCTCAGAATGCTTAACTTCATTGCAGGTGTTTTAGCAGGAGATGAAATGTGAAGTTTCCAGTTTAGATTATGAGTAAAGGACAGACTGAGGATATTCAGTGCAGAAGAGGGAGACAGTTGAGTGTCATTGAAGAAGAGGGGATAGTTGTGTGGAAGGTTGTGTTGAGTTGATAGATGGAGGAGTTGAGTTTTTGAGGCACAAACACTAACTACTAAGTTTTCTCTGCCCCAATCAGAAATCTTACGAAGATCAGAAGTAGGCGTTCTGTGGCGTCCCTGCAGAATCTGTTAACTTTCTGAAGGATTGTTCGTCTCTGGCAAGACGTAGAAAACTGTAGGATGGAACTCGTATCATCAGCGTAGAAATGGATAGAGCAAGAAGTTACGTTTAGAAGATGATTAATGAATAATATGAAGAGAGTGGATGACCGGACAAAACTCTGAGGAGTACCACTTTTAATAGATAGAGGAAAACAGTGGCTGTCTACCACAACAGCAACATAAATTGTGAGAAGAAACTTGAGGTAAAGTTGCAGAGACAAGGATAGAAACCATAGAAGAGTAGTTTGGAGATCAGAGCTTTGTGCCAGACTCTGTCAAAGGCTTTTGAATGTCTAAAGTAATAAGTAAAGTTTCACCAAAATCCCTAAAAGAGGATGGCTCAGACTCAGTAAGGAAACTCAGGGGCAGTATTAACAAAGAATCTTAAATAGTCTATGTAAATTTGTCTCAGTCAAACTATTTGTCTTAGTTTTCATCTTAACCTCCTGAACTTATCTTAGATTTGAGACACGTCCGGAGGTGGATTATCTTTAATATTTTATGGTGAGATCAATTTAACAAAGATGGCCGACCGTCAAGGAGCCCAAGCCCGCCTAATCAAGATTTATCAGCCTCCTAAAGGATGTTTTAGAAATGAGTGATTCTGAAATGTTGGATATAATAGAAAGAGCTGGGCAACCGCTCTCAAAATCACGATCCACTTGCACTCATTCCACGGGAAATCAGCATAGTACCTCCTCATATCCCTCAAACTGACAGAGATGAAACGCCAGAGACACCTCCGCTTTGGGATATCATGGGGAGAGATTGAAGTGTGTGTGTGTGTGTGTGTACAGTAGTTACTGTTGTGGGCATCCTGCTGTAGTAGTAGTAGTAGCAGTAGTAAGTAATATTATTATTATTATTATTATTAGTAGTAGTAGTAGTAGCAGGTATAGGTTAAAGCTTCAAGACGCTCCTATCCCATCCACAGACTCTACTTTTCTCATTACCGTTCTGCTTCGGCATCATGTTCTCCGGGTTCCTGGTTGGGAATGGCGCCTCGTCCACCACCATCGCCTGGATCTACAACTTGTTCCTGGTGGTGTATAACATGTCAATGCTCCTCGCCAACCCGCTGTGCCAGGAGTTTGGGACGCGCGCTGTGGGCTTCGCCAGTGTCCTGATGGCGTCCATCGCCATTACGCTGTCTGGCTTTGCACCTTCTATTTATTTCCTGTACTTCTCATTCTCCATCTTAGCAGGTGAGGGGCGTCAGACTTGCTCTACACACACACACACACTTGCCATGATTTCCTCACAACTCTGTGGTGACTGGCTGTGGTGTTTGTCCCGCCACAGGCCTCAGCACCGGCCTCAGTGTGGGCATTGCATTCTCAGTCCTGCCGCCCTACTTCGACAAGAAGAGTGGCAAGGCCAACACCTT
Source organism: Portunus trituberculatus (assembly GCF_017591435.1). NCBI lineage: Eukaryota > Metazoa > Arthropoda > Malacostraca > Decapoda > Portunidae > Portunus > Portunus trituberculatus. The sequence continues at coordinate 2,346,266 of NC_059260.1, read as the reverse complement.
CCTGGTAGCTGGCGCACCAGTGACACAGATGATATTCGCACCCTTCCTTCGCTACTTGCTTGACGAATATAGCCTCCAGGGCGCGGCCTTAATCCACGGGGCCATCCTGCTCAATGGCCTGGTTGCCATGTCCTTCTTCCACCCCGTCAAGTGGCACTTGAAACCCTGTCTGTCGCAGGAGGCTCCGCAGACACAACAACAGGGTACACTGCTGGGCGATAAAGCTTTCCCACAGGCGGACAGCGTGGCACCTGGAAGCACCCTGAGGGGGGTGAACCGCTCCGTGCAGAGGCTGCGAGGGTCCTTCAGCAGCAGCGCGTGGTCTGTGGCGTCCGGTGGGTCAGCAGAAGTCTCCACCGGATTGGCTTTCTTGTTAGACGAGGCAGAAGAGGCGCCGCCATCGGGTGTGAGGCTCCGTGGCAAGAAGGTATCCATGATGTGGAGGACGCTGGTGCGTGTCGGGGAGAAGATCAGGACAGACGTGGGTGTGCTGCGGCAGTGGAGGTGTGTCATCCTGGCAGTGACGGTGGCACTCACACAGACAACCTTACTCAACTTCCTCATGATGCTTCCCTTTGTGGCCAAGGCCGCCCACTACAGCCTGCAGGACGCCGCCCGCTGCATCGCGCTGATGGGCATCACCAACCTCGTCACTCGCCTGGTGGTGTCACCGCTCGCTGACTGCAGCATGTTCAGCATCCGCCTGTCCGTCATGCTGGGCTACGTTCTCAGGGCGTCAGGCATCGCAGGTAGATAGACGAGCTGTCGCGTGCAGAAGTGTCCGGACGGACACTTTTGCACGCGACAGTGCCACTGACAGCACTGCTTCACTCCAGCATTGCATTGCTCCCACACTGACATACTTCACTGACAGCACGGCAGGAGGAGGGCGAGGGTGGCTGTGGCCCGCCAGAGCAGAGCCAGCCCAGTAGTAAGTAATAACAGTGCCAGCCTTGTCTTTGTTCCGGCAGTGGCTGTGGTGTTGTCCAGCGAGGTGTGGCAGCTGATGGCGGCTGGCGTGGTGTATGGCCTCGGTCTGGGCTTCTCCCTCAGCATGTTCAACCTCTCCATCGTGCACTACATGGGCCTGGACAACCTCAGACCCACCATTGGCATCTTGGGGCTGGCGGGGGCTGTTGGCTTCCCCACCCTAGGCCCGCTTATAGGTAAGGATGGAAGACACTGAGCAGTGAGGACGCTTTGATTATAACTAATGTATGTATTTATGAATTTATGTAGTACATCATTTGCAGAGAGAGAGAGAGACTCACTGCTTTCTTCCACAGGGCTGATCCGGGACCTGACAAGTAGCTACGCCATGAGCCTGTGGGTGATGGTGGCCCTGGACTTGGTGAGCGCGGCTGTGTGGCTCCTCATGCCCGTGGCACAGGCCAGGGACGCCAGGGGCAGGATTCACTAAACAGTTAAGTATTTCGTAAGTCCTTCAGAAGTCCGCATATATCTATGCTAAGAGCTGTTCACAAAACACTTACGGACTTCATACGTACCTCAAAGGCTAATTACTTTCTCGGGACCCTGTAAGCTTTCGTAACCCGGTGTGGCATGAAGAAGTGTCCCACCATGACGAGACGGGAAATAAAGACCTGCCCTGCCAGACGCACGAATCATTCGCTCCACGGAGCGACGTGGACGCTTTAGTTGCGCCCAACACCAACACCAAAAACGCAAACACCAACACCACCATCACCATTACCAACACCAACACCAACAACAAGATTGTCGGAGCGTTTTCCCCATTGGAATTGTACTGGATGAGGAGATCCTCTCCTTGCAGGCTCGGCGTGCGTTCTGCTGGCGTGCGGTACAATATTTTGGGAACTTTCCCATTTCATCATGGTGGGTCCACAGTGATGTTAATTGTACGATAATTATCGTATTTGTACGATAATATGGCTGTTTGTACGATGTTCGATACATAGGTAAGAATCGTACACCAATATACGATAATTGAGTGGTAAAGTATTTTTTTTTTTATATTTGTAATAAGGTACTGTAATAATTGTGTAAAGAAAAAAATATCGATGTCAACATTTCAGAGAGAGAGAGAGGGGCTGGGGACTGGGGAGGGAAGGAAAAAGGAGAGACGCTGTCAGTCACAGTCAGTGTCAAGTGACAAAATGATCTTATTAGTGTGACTCTTAGTGTTAGTATGGTGAAGGGCGAGTTTTCCTTCTCTTATCATATGTTCTATTTGACGTATAACGGTATGAAAAAACAAAACATTCTCATTATGTGGCACTAATGGGCAACAATAAATAAAGGAATAAATAATAAGGGTTTTCCAGTGTAGGTTGTGTTGCGGAGAGTGATGGACTGACGATTGACTGATACGTTGACCCCTTGGAGATACATGCACATTGACACTGTACGTAAGCTTTTATCAATATATAGTTTTCATTATATATATATATATATATATATATATATATATATATATATATATATATATATATATATATATATATATATATATATATATACACACACACACACACACACCTTTGTGTAACCTTTGCATGTGCAGTATGTCATTTGCTTATGAAAATGAATGAAAATTAATGAAATGTTCAATACAGTGTATAATGCAGTTCTGATGTGTGTATATTATTTTTCCTTTGGATGTACGATAATATTAGGCAAAATACGATAATTCTGGTGGTTCGGTACGACAATGTGGGCTAGAAAAGTTAACATCACTGGTGGGACACTTCTTCGTGCCATGCAAGCGCGCATTTACATTTACACCACGAGCCATCCAACGTGATAGTGACTGATGATGATGATGATGATGATGACACATTGATCTTGTGCTTGATAGACACAGAGACAGACAGACAGACACCCGCCTCTTCGTTAAAAGGTCAGAGAGAGGAGAGGGAGAGTGGGAAAGGGGAGGGCTAGAGAGAAAGAGATTGGGAGATAATCTGGAGGAGAGATAAATAAATAGATAGATAAACAGGTAGATAGGTAGATGAATAGAGAGAGAGAGAGATAGATAGAGAGAGAGAGAGAGAGAGAGAGAGAGAGAGAGAGAGAGAGAGAGAGAGAGAGAGAGAGAGAGAGAGATTCAAATACTGAGTTTATTTACTAATTTAGTGGTATGCGTGTGCGTGCGTATGTGCGTGTTACAATGTCCTTTACAGCTCAACACTGTGGTGGTGATGCAGTGCAGATTCGTTGGTGGTGCAAAGTGGATGGTGTTAAGTACCCTGTGTGGTGGTGGTGGTGGTGGTGGTGACAGGGGTGCAGTGTGTAATCGTCCTGTGTGGTGGTGGTGGTGGTGGTGAGAGGGGTGCAGTGTATTATCGTCCTGTGTGGTGGTGGTGGTGGTGGTGAGAGGGGTGCAGTGTATTATCGTCCTGTGTGGTGGTGGTGGTGGTGGCGGTGGTGACAGAGGTGAAGTGTAGTGTTAACATCCTGTGATAGTGGTGGTGGTGGTGGTGGTGAGTGTGGTGCAGTATAGTGTTGTCGTCCTGTGTGGTGGTGGTGGTGGTGGTGAGTATGGTGCAGTGTAGTGTTATCGTCCTGTGTGGTGGTGGTGGTGGTGGTGGTGAGTGTGGTGCAGTATAGTGTTGTCGTCCTGTGTGGTGGTAGTGGTGGTGGTGGTGAGTGTGGTGCAGTATAGTGTTGTCGTCCTGTGTGGTGGTGGTGGTGCAGTGTGGTGTTAACATTGTGTGTAGTGATGGTGGTGGTGGTGCAGTGTGGTGGTTACTCTGTTGTGGTAGTGATATGATGGATGATAACTAATATGAGAGAGAGAGAGAGAGAGAGAGAGAGAGAGAGAGAGAGAAGGAGACTACGTACAGTGAGCAGTTTATCATGTACCATACAAGGTTATACTGACGTGCATTGCTTGTTTTGAAGGGAAAGACAACGAAAGTCATCGGAAACGCAGTACAATGCAGAACAAGTGACCAGTGGAAGATATGGTCAATCTGTCATAGTAACCGTGAAAAAACACTTACAACACAGACACTTAGGGAAGCATTGGCGTTGTACCACAAAGGTGTTTCATTGTGCAGTCTAATCTCATCCAAGAGACGAACACAGAATACACAACATGGAAAGAGGCGCGATGGATGTGAACGCAGAGAACAATGGTGGTGGTGGTGGTGGAGGTGACGGCGGGAAGGAGGCTGAGAAGGCAGCGGTGGAGGGACGAGGCGATGCGAGAGAAAATTGTGGTGAGGAGCAGGACGAGGAGAGAACAAAGCCAGACAGTGCCCCGCTCTGCAAGTTCCGCGCACCTGACGGAGGCTGGGGCTGGATGGTGGCCCTGGGTACCTTCATCGTGAACGTGAGTCACTGAGAGAGAGAGAGTGTGTGTGTGTGTGTGTGTGTGTGTGTGTGTGTGTGTGTGCAGAAACTAACTAACTAGGTTAGACGGTAGCGTAGCGGATAAGGTGGTGAACGTGGGTTAGGACAGACGTCCGAATCCCACCACGTGCCGTTTCGAAATGTTGTCATTTGTCTAGTGGTTTAAGTTACCTACATGTTACCATGATACACAGGTTCTAGGTGGAGGTGGAATTGCCTTACATCAAAGAGTAGTGATATAGGCCCTAATGTGGGTACCACTATAAAATTGCCTGCACCGCTAATGGGTGGAAGCTGGAAAGCACTTCCCATACTCTTGAAGTACACCTACAGGCGCTATAGGCTATAACATACAAAAAGATAGTAGGTAATAGGTAATGTACAAAGCTTCAAGACGCTCCTATCCCTTCCACAGACTTTGTATTTCTCATTACCGTTCTGCTTCGGCATCATGTTCTCCGGGTTCCTGGTTGGGAATGGCGCCTCGTCCACCACCATCGCCTGGATCTACAACTTGTTCCTGGTGGTGTGGAACATGTCTATGATCCTCGCCAACCCGCTGTGCCAGGAGTTTGGGACGCGCGCTGTGGGCTTCGCCAGTGTCCTGATGGCGTCCATCGCCATTACGCTGTCTGGCTTTGCACCTTCTATTTATTTCCTGTACTTCTCATTCTCCATCTTAGCAGGTGAGGGGTGTCAGACTTGCTCCACACATACACACACACACACACACACACACACACACACACACACACACACACACACACACACACACACACACACACACACTTGCCATGATTTCCTCACAACCCTGTGGTGACTGGCTGTGGTGTTTGTCCCGCCACAGGCCTCAGCACCGGCCTCAGTGTGGGCATTGCATTCTCAGTCCTGCCGCCCTACTTCGACAAGAAGAGTGGCAAGGCCAACACCTTCCTGGTAGCTGGCGCACCAGTGACACAGATGATATTCGCACCCTTCCTTCGCTACTTGCTTGACGAATATAGCCTCCAGGGCGCGACCTTAATCCACGGGGCCATCCTGCTCAATGGCCTGGTTGCCATGTCCTTCTTCCACCCCATCAAGTGGCACTTGAAACCCTGTCTGTCGCAGGAGGCTCCGCAGACACAACAACAGGGTACACTGCTGGGCGATAAAGCTTTCCCACAGGCGGACAGCGTGGCACCTGGAAGCACCCTGAGGGGGGTGAACCGCTCCGTGCAGAGGCTGCGAGGGTCCTTCAGCAGCAGCGCGTGGTCTGTGGCGTCCGGCGGGTCAGCAGAAGTCTCCACCGGATTGGCTTTCTTGTTAGACGAGGCAGAAGAGGCGCCGCCATCGGGTGTGAGGCTCCGTGGCAAGAAGGTATCCATGATGTGGAGGACGCTGGTGCGTGTCGGGAGAAGATCAGGACAGACGTGGGTGTGCTGCGGCAGTGGAGGTGTGTCATCCTGGCAGTGACGGTGGCACTCACACAGACAACCTTACTCAACTTCATCATGATGCTTCCCTTTGTGGCCAAGGCCGCCCACTACAGCCTGCAGGACGCCGCCCGCTGCATCGCGCTGATGGGCATCACCAACCTCGTCACTCGCCTGGTGGTGTCACCGCTCGCTGACTGCAGCATGTTCAGCATCCGCCTGTCCGTCATGCTGGGCTACGTTCTCAGGGCGTCAGGCATCGCAGGTAGATAGACGCGCCGCTGTCGCGTGCAGAAGTGTCCGGACGGACACTTTTGCACACGACAGTGCCACTGACAGCACTGCTTCACTCCAGCATTGCATTGCTCCCACACTGACATACTTCACTGACAGCACGGCAGGAGGAGGGCGAGGGTGGCTGTGGCCCGCCAGAGCAGAGCCAGCCCAGTAGTAAGTAATAACAGTGCCAGCCTTGTCTTTGTTCCGGCAGTGGCTGTGGTGTTGTCCAGAGAGGTGTGGCAGCTGATGGCGGCTGGCGTGGTGTATGGCCTCGGTCTGGGCTTCTCCCTCAGCATGTTCAACCTCTCCATCGTCCACTACATGGGCCTGGACAACCTCAGACCCACCATTGGCATCTTGGGGCTGGCGGGGGCTGTTGGCTTCCCCACCCTAGGCCCGCTTATAGGTAAGGATGGAAGACACTGAGCACTCAGCAGGCAGCAGTGAGGACGCTTTGATTATAACTAATGTATGTATTTATGAATTTATGTAGTACATCATTTGCAGAGAGAGAGAGACTCACTGCTTTCTTCCACAGGGCTGATCCGGGACCTGACGAGCAACTACGCCGTGAGCCTGTGTGTGATGGTGGGCCTGGACCTGGTGAGCGCGGCTGTGTGGCTCCTCATGCCCGCGGCACAGGCCAGGGACGCCAGGCGGCTGAGGAGGGAGGCGTGCGTCATCAGTCACGTCATTTGAGGCAACGCTGGACACTGCACACTATTATAGACACTGGACACTATTAAAGACACTGGACACTGGACACTATTATAGACACTAGACACTGGACACTGTTATAGACACTGGACACTGGACACTGTTATAGACACTGGACACTGGACACTGTTATAGACACTGGACACTGTTATAGACACTGAGCATTGGACACTATTATAGACACTGGACACTATTATAGACACAGGATTCTCGACACTGGACACTATCATAGACACTGGACACTGGACACTATTATAGCCTTTTGGCTAAGATCAAAGTGACACTGGACACTACAGACTCTGGACACTGGACACTACCTATTATAGACACTGGACACTATAGACACTAGACAGCCAATCTGTTGGTTTACGGCTGAACTGGACACTGTTATAGACACTGGACATTATTATAGACACAGAACACTGGACATTTGACTCTGTTATAGACACTGGCCATTGGACAGGGAGTCTTGCCACAGACACAGAAGGGCGTTGATAATGTGTCCCTTTATGACTCGTAGTACAGCAGTGACAGTGACACCAGGGGTTACTTCTGGGGCGGCCGCACCTCCACAGACTACACTCGACAAATGGTACTAGCGTGAGAAGTTCTAAGAAACATTTGGTCAAAAAGACACAAATAACCTAGAAAATTATAAAAATGGACTTGTTTAGTTCCAAAAGTAAGTAAATAATTTCCAAATATGATGTATCATATTTGGAAATTGTCTCCTAATTGAAAAGAACAAAATTGATTCAATAAAGAACCGCCTTTGTGAGAGAGAGAGTGTGTGTGTGTGTGTGTGTGTGTGTGTGTGTGTGTGTGTGTGTGTGTGTGTGTGTTCAATTTCAAATAGTTTATTGGCATGAAAAACTCACAATGTATATATGCACTGTTGAATCTCGATAACTCGGACCCGTTTAACTCGGATTTTGTGATAAGTCGGACTCTAACCGACCAGGGACTAAAATCCGAGTTGAACTGCCCGCCGCCTTTTTTTTTTTTTTTTTTTTTTTTTCTTCAAATTTTTTATTTTCACTTTTCTGTATCTTAATTTCTATTGACATTATCAAAATTTTAATTCAAACAAAACGTTGCATTTTTGTTGTAGTTAGAATGATAGCAAACAAAAGCTGATCAGAATTTATACCAATTTGGTAAAAAAATTTGAAATGTAGAAAATGATTCTTCGAGATATTCACTCCTAAAGATTTTTTTTTTTTTTTTATAATTTCGTTCTTATTTTGCTATTTGTATTCATCTGATTAACATAGAATTTTCGCATATGATTGTGTATACCATGGTAACTTCCTGGAGCATGGTAGGACGATAATGCATGAAATATCTGCTTCTCTAGAAAAGTATTATTCACTCGTGCGTGAGGGTTTTGAAGAAGCCAGCAGCAGCGGTACGGCAATCTGCCGTTTTACGATTGAACTGTACACTCGCTGAGTCGTTATTAGTGTGTTGAAGTGAGATAATGATAATGTGAAGTCAGCCACAGCTGTCTTGCAATTATAAGTTTGTTTCTTGTTGTCTTTTCCTGTTGAAGTTTTTTTTATTCTAATTCCCGTTAATGTATGCCTGTAAGGACGTTATTTCTGAAAAAAAGTAGAGAGGTAAAGGACGCGCCTTCCCCTATTGAGGCCTGGTCACGTAGTGTGTAGGGCTTGAGTCATGCTATGACGCACCCGCACGAGACATTTTAAAATGGCTTCCTGGTGAGAAGGGTACTTAATTATAGAAAAAAAAGTCAACTACACCATCTGGTAATTCAGGGTCTGAAGGTTTCTGAGAAACAACAGTAATCCAAAAAAAGTTAATCCCCGCCCAAATTAAATTAATAAATCCCTCCTAAGGTCCGAGTTGAACCGCCCATCATTTGTGTGTGTGTATGTGTGTGTGTGTGTGTGTGTGTGTGTGTGTGTGTGTGTGTGTGGGTGGGGAGAGGAATTCGTATAAGTCGAACATTCGCGTTTGTCGGACCAATCTTTCCTCTATTAGTCCGAGTTAGCGAGGGTCAACGTACATACATAATCACATATCCTATGGTCTGCAGAGAAAACTCTTTAGCAGACCAAATGACTAAACAAGATAAAAAAAAAAAAAAGTACTTCATCCATGTGGAACTTCACTGAAAAAAAGAGTAACATTATGCCCCGACTTACACACTTCGCATATACTTACAAGTAGGTAATACATTTGACATAAAACTCTAACTACATATAAATACAAATACATACATACATACAAACATATACACATTTACACACATACACATATATAGCACATTCCAGGTCTTATTCTTATATGTGTAAACATACACACAATATGTACCCATACACCATTATACAAGGTGCTCGCATGCAACACACTGGTACTGTAAAGTGTGAGATTCCATTTCATGTGGTTGCTCAGCGAGAAAATTCTTATTTGTATTTTTTTTTTCTTTTAATATTCAAAGTTACTCAGAGTACATCCGTTTTGGTCATGTTTTATTTCATTGGGTATGGAGTTCCAGACGTGACAGGGCCAAAGCACAGAAGAGAATCGCGAAACAGAGTTGTTGTAAATGGTGGACGTATCAGGTTCACTTGGTTCCTTCTGGTGTTATGAGCAGGATCTTGTAATGTAAAAATACTATCATTGCTATTGAATACAGTGATCAAAATGAAGTATTTATGTACATATGGAACTTGTAGTCATCCTACGGTAGAGAGGAAAATAAATGTTTAGTTGAATCATATTTTTCTTGAACGTTAATACTCCTAAAATAGCTTTAGGAGATTTAGAAATGCCATCCAGGAATGATGGCCAAGTTGAATCCCAAACAGACGTGTGTGTGTGTGTGTGTGTGTGTGTGTGTGTGTGTGTGTGTGTTATTCACCACGGTTGTCTACTGGTCACCCAGCCAGCCTTTCCCCTACGGATAGAGCCGAGCTCATACAGACCGATCTTTCAGTAGGACTGAGACCACATCACACATCACACACAACACATACCGGGAAAGCGAGGCCACAACCTCTTGAGTTACATCCCGTACCTATTTACTGCTGGGTGAAGAGAGGCTACACATTAAGAGGCTTACTTATTTGCCTCGCCGAATCTGGAACTCGAACCGGGGCCCTCTCGTTTGTGAGCTGAGCGTGTTAAGTTGCCAATCACTACACTACGCGTTTTTTTTTTCTCATCTGTTATGACTAGACTTGAAATTCATGTCGTGTGTGTGTGTTTGTGTGTGTGTGTGTGTGTGTGTGTGTGTGTGTGTGTGTGTGTGTGTGTGTGTGTGTGTGTGTGTGTGTGTGTGAAGAATTCTTATTATTGTACTGAAGTGTAAAGATGCTTAGCTCAGCAAATAAATGAGAACGAGACACCCACACTTTCACAAACTAATAATTATGAAATACTCTGAAGACTCAACACATGCCATGAAATACAAACGTTTACCTTAAAACAGCACGATTCTCCTACAGACGTTCATAGAGGACGGAGCCAGAGAGAAGAAGACGAAGAAGTAGAAGAAGAAGAAGAAGAAGAAGAAGAAGAAGAAGAAGAAGAAGAAGAAGAAGAAAAGATGAAAATAAAGAAAAAAAATCTCCATGAATGTGTCAACAAAACAAGTAACGTTAATACAGTACTTGTGGAAACAGAGAGAAATGTGCAGACCTTTCCAAAATTGATCATCACAGAACAAACAACGAGAAATAAGACAGACGAGTTTCTCTTTTTATCAAAGTAAATTATGTTTCTTTTACGGTTCTAGTGACAGATTGATAAGATTTCCACATTATCAACGATACAAGCACTCCTAAGAGTTATTTTAATCATCTCAGTGGCCTTGGAAAACAGTCGTAATCTTTTTAATAAGTTGCACTGCTTCTAAAGATAATTCTATGTGATTCTTGGAAGATCAACATAATTTCTACATTAATGACAATATAAATACTCATAAATACCTGTTTAATAATCTCTGTGGCCTTGGAAATATTCTTAGTCTTTTCAGTAAGTCACACTGGTTCTAAAGAGTATTTATGTGACAGATTAACAGCCTTTCTACATTAATGATGATAATAATAGAAACACCCCTAAGAATAATTTTAATCATCTCCGTGGCCCTGGAAAATATTCATAGTCTTTTTAATAAGTTACACTGATTCTAAAGAGTATTTATGTGAATGTAATGACAGAGTAACGAAATTTCTACATTAATAACAATACAAACACTTCTAAGAACCAGGATAAACATCTCTGTGGCCTTGAAAAATATATACGTGGTCTTTTTAATAAGTTACACTGGTTCTAAAGAGTATTTATGTGATTGCAGTGACAGATTAACATTTCTACATTAATAATAATAGAAACACTCCTAAGAACCAGCTAATCCTCTCTGTGGCCTTGGAAAAGTCATGGTGAAAGAATACAGCGTTTCTGTCCACGTGGGGAAAAATACAAGAGAATGACCGTGTGTTTTGAAGAGTCAGCGAAATTAGTATATAAAAATCTCCCTGCCATTTTTATTTTGTTTTATCGATCTGTTTATTTATCTTTTTAACGGAGACGTGTTGGTTATCACGAGGCGGTCCAGCTGTGATGTTTCCCGCGTCAGTTGCATAATGAGAGATGCGTCACGGCTCGGTTATATAAAAAAATTAAGAACATTATTAGTATAACCTTCTTTATGTAAGGGTGGAAGCTGGCCAAGGGCAACATTAAACGGAAAAGAAGAGGCTCATTTAGTTGTCAGTCCTCTTTTGAAGGTCTGAGAGTTAGCCACACAAATACGATAAGAAATGCCTCCTTTAGCCCAGAAATGCCTGCGAAAAGCCTACATGGTATATATATATATATATATATATATATATATATATATATATATATATATATATATAAAAAACAATGATGAAAGATAAAAAGATGAAAATAAGATAAAGAAATGCTTACAATAATGAGTACTTGACAAAACACTCACAGAAAGGTAAGAAAATATGGGGAAATAAATAGAATAATGAATACCTTAGACAACACACACAGGAAAATGACAAAAATAGAGAAAAAAATGATAAGTAGAATAATGAAAACCATACACGACACACACACACACACACACACAAAAAGAAAAAAAAAAAAGGTTTAGAAAAATAAATTAAACTGATGAATACTTTACAAAAAACACACATAATGATATCAGAAGAAATAAAATAAATAAATAAATGAATAAGAGAAAGAGAACATACATGAATACATAAACATACATACGTACTTACACAAACAACAACAACAACAACAAAGAAGAGAAAAACAAAGATAAAGACAAAGAAAGCTAAAAAAAGAAACTAAATACGATCAGTAAACAACAAAGAAGGGAGAGGGAAGGGGAGAGAGGGGATAGATGGGTGAGAGGGGTAGGGGGGAGAGGGAGGGAAGGGAGAAGGAAACAGCCAAGTCATTGATACAGAAGAATGACTTTGCGTTTAGCGTGAGATGAGAACCAGCTGAGGAGGAGGAGGAGGAGGAGGAGGAGGAGGAGGAGGAGGAAAGAAGAAGTAATAAGTAATGATAATAATAATAACAATAATGATAATAATAATAATGATAATAATAACAATAATGCAATACTCTAAATGGGGCC
>NC_059260.1:2326388-2328888 GCF_017591435.1 Portunus trituberculatus | reverse complement strand
TAACAACAATTATTTCTAACAACTAGTAAAAACACTAACAACCCTTAACAACCATTAACAACCCTTAACAACTCTTAACAACTATCAACTACCCCTTATAATTCTAATAACTTTCTAAAAACCATTATTTCCCACTAACAACTAGTAAAAAACACTAACAATGACTTTTAACCATTAACAACCCTTAACAACCTCTCTAACAACCCTTAACAACTATCAACTACCATCAACAACCCTAATAACCCTTTAAAAAAACACTAACAACTACTTTGAACCATTAACAACCCTTAACAACCTCTCTAACAAACACCAGGGCAGATTAACGACTACAGTAACGTGAATGAGGTGCGGAACTGCTACCTGGTTGGACTGACTGACTTGTACGGGACCAACGACTACGTGAGACAAATGGTGTCCAATTACTTCAACGATCTCATTGATATTGGTGTGATGGGATTCAGAGTCGATGCTGCCAAACACATGTGGCCTGGTGTAAGTGTGTGTGTGTGTGTGTGTGTGTGTGTCTTCTCTTTCTTCTTCTCTTTTTTCTTCTCTTCTTTTTCTTTTTCTTCTTTTTCTTTTCTTCTTCTTCGTCTCCTCTTTTTTCTTCATCTTCATCTTCTTCATCTTCTTCTTTTTCTTCTTCGGTTTCTGATAGATTCGTTGGAAAACTTGCTTTGTTATGTGTGTGTGTGTGTGTGTGTGTGTGTGTGTGTGTGTGTGTGTGTGTGTGTGTTTGTGTGTTTGTGTGTTTCTTTGCCTTTTATTTATTTTTTCCCTCGTTTTCTATTCATTTTCTGATAGTTTGGTTTAAAAAATTTTCTTTGGCATGTATGGGTGTGTGTGTGTGTGTGTGTGTGTGTGTGTGTGTGTGTGTGTGTCCCAGTACACTCACCCCTTCCCTAACCCATCCCTAGCACACATCCACCCCCCCTCTTCTCCTTAGTACACCCAGCCCTTCCCTAGACCTCCCCGTAGCACCTATCCCCTTTTTCTCCCTCACCTACCCTCTATACCTCCTTCATCCACCTCCTATCTACCTTCTTCACCGCCTTCTGCAGGACCTGGAGGCGATACAGGGAATGACACACGACTTGAGCACAGAGGCAGGCTTTCCCAGCGGCGCCCGGCCCTTCTTCTTCCACGAGGTGATCGACCAGGGAGGAGAGCCCATCACTGTTAACGAGTACTTTGGTGTGGGTAAGTTCTTGGCAGAGAGAGAGAGAGAGAGAGAGAGAGAGAGAGAGAGAGAGAGAGAGAGAGAGAGAGAGAGAGAGAGAGAGAGAGAGAGACCTTTCTTACACGTTTCTCTCCATTGCTTCATCACTAACTTAACCTCCTCCTCTTCCTCCTCCTCCTCCTCCTTCACCCACGCCTTCAGGACGCACCACGGAGTTCAGGTTTTGCAAGAAGGTGGCATGGGGCATCAACGCCTTCGATCAGCTGGGCGGCGTGTACGACCCTGGCTGGGGGATGGCGCCCCCTGAGAAGGCTGTGGTGTTTGTGGATAATCATGACAATCAGAGAGGTCACGGCGGCGCTGGAGACGTACTGACACACAAGACGGTAAGAGAGAGAGAGAGAGAGAGAGAGAGAGAAAGAGGAAAGATAGTGAGAGGGAGAGAGTGTTGAGGGAGAGTGGTAAACAGATGCAGGAGGAGGAGGAAGAGGAGGACGAGGAGATAAGATAAACACCCTTTGCTCTCTCACCACAGAGATGACTAGCGGGGATTTGAAGAGTGTACATGTGTGCAGTTGGATAGGAAAGAATGTGTGTAGATAGAAGACAGATTGAGAGGAATATGTGTTGGTGAATGGCAGATCGAAAAATAAAAGAAAATTGTAGATGGATGATAGATGGAGGAAAAAATGTGTAGATGGATGACAAATGGGAAAGAATGTGTGAAAGGATGAGAGATGAGAAAAAAATATGTGAAGATAGGAATGTGTAGATGGATGATAGATGGAAAATAATGTGTAGATGGATGACAGATGGGAAGAAAAGGTGTAGAACTGTAGATGGATGACAAATTAAAAAAAATGTATGAAAGAATGAGAGATGGAAAAAAATGTAAAAATAGACACCAAATATACAGAAATTCAAGCATATTTCAAAGTAACAACAATATGTAGCCTCACCACCACCACCACCACCACCACTACCACCACCACTACCTACAGCCAAAGGAGTATACCATGGGCGTCTCCTTCACCCTCGCCCACTCCTACGGGTTCGCGCGGATCATGAGCAGCTACTACTTCGACAACACAGACCAGGGGCCGCCGGGAAGCAACAACGGGGGTAACACTGACTCTGTGACGATTAACGGGGACGGCAGCTGCGGCGGTGGCTGGGTTTGTGAGCACCGGTGGAACGCTATTACGAAGATGGTAAGAGAGAGAGAGAGAGAGAGAGAGAGAGAGAGAGAGAGAGAGAGAGAGAGAGAAGGGCTGGTTGTAAATAATTTGGGTGAAGTTGATTAGAAAATGGAGTGTTTTA
>NC_059260.1:2278888-2296388 GCF_017591435.1 Portunus trituberculatus | reverse complement strand
AGAGAGAGAGAGAGAGAGAGAGAGAGAGAATAGATAAGAATAACGATGAATGAATTAAGAAGGAAAAAATGGGCAATTGAGAAAAGAAGAAGAAGAAGAAGAGGAGGAGGAGGAGGAGGAGGAGGAGGAGGAGGAGGAGAGAGGAGGAGGAAGCAGGAAAAAAGGAGGAAAAAAGAAAAGAATACAAAACAAAAAATAAATAAATAAAGATAAATTAATAAATGCATAGAAAGAGAGAGATAGAAGAAGAAGAAGCAAACAGTGCATTGTGAAGAGGATGTTTACTTAAGGCACTCTGCACCACACACACCCATTAGATAGCAAAGCGGAAGGCATCTCCCCACCAACCCTCACAGATTTGCAGAAAGGACCATACAACTTAAACCCCTTCAGTACTGGGTCACATTTTTACCTTGAGTGTACCATTAACCCATTTTCTTGACATTAGGAAGGGTTTATGGAGGTCAGAAGATTAATGGCCACAGTCTTTACTATTCTAATCCCTTCAGTACTGGGACACGTTTTTACCTTGAGATTTGTGTACCATTAGACCATTTTATTGACATTAGCAGGAGTCTATGGAGGTCACAAGATTAATGGCCACAGTCTTCACTATCTTAATGCCCCACATGAGTTTCTGAAGCTGTATAGAATCACCAAATAGTCACCAGAAGGAATATGGAAACGCGTCATGGTGCTGAAGGGGTTAAAATAAACTATCTAGATTTTATATGAAGGAGAGAACTATTAATAAAAATTGGTTCCTTAATGAGAAGTGTGTGTGTGTGTGTGTGTGTGTGTGTGTTAGTATGGAAGCAGCGTGTGTGTTATAGTGGTTCTGTAGCCTTGACTGATGTCTTTGAAGTTACCCAGAAGTCAATCCATCGTTGGCAGGCAATAAGATGTAGAAGAAGAAGAAGAAGAAGAAGAAGAAGAAGAAGAAGAAGAAGAAGAAGGTTGTAGAGGAGGAGGAAATAAGATAAGCACCCCACTGATACCCATGCAGTACTCCTGAAACACACACACACACACACACACACACACACACACACACACACACGGGCGAATCAAAGCAGCAGGAAGATTCAGTGGTGTGTGCAGGTACTCGTAAACACAATGTACTGTTGCGTGCGTGCGTGTGTGTGCGTGCGTGTCGAGGGGTGAGATAGCCTTCCTTGTTGGTGTTAAGGAAGGCAGTAGTCAGTCAATCAGTCAATCTTTTAGTCAGTCAGTCAGTTATTTTCGTTCATAGTCAGTCAGTCAGTCAGTCAGTCAGTCTTGTAGGAAGGCAGTCAGTCAGTCAATCAGTCAATCAGTCAGTCAGTTTCTATCTCTCCTGTTAGTGTATTTCCTGAAGGGGGCAGTACATGACAACGCCCCAGCAGTGATGACCCTTTGAAGGTGCCCACTTTGAGGAGGAGGAGGAGGAGGAGGAGGAGGAGGAGGAGCAGGAGAGCAGAGAGAGAGAGAGAGAGCAGGGCGGCATTACCCAGATTCATTACAGCAGAAACCTTCATTAACATTCAATACACTAACATTCTTTGACCAGAGAGAGAGAGAGGGAGAGAGATAGAGAATGTGACGAAAGGAGGAGGTGGGAGGAAGAAGAGGAGGAAAGAGAGAAGAAGAGGAAGAAGGGACGCCTCATCACACTCCAACACCACCACTATAGGATTGGAATAAAGGATTACCTCCATCCACGTGTCAACTAACCTTCACTAAAGACTTCCTCATCATTGGTCATCTCACTAGCTCATCTCTCAGTATTTTCTCCGCCACTCGCCCCGTCGCTGCTCAGTCTGCCGCCAACGCTTGTGAGGGGAGGATCACTTCACCTGCTCCCTCTCTGCCTCTCTCTCTCTCTGCCCACCTGGTTTTTTAATGAGCTGGTCACGTGTGTTGTGCTGTGGAAACTGTGAATCTAGTAAGAGAAATTTTGTATATCCGTTTTCTTTTTCTTTTTAAGGGGTTGTTTATTTGTTTTTGTGTGTTTGTTTGTGTTTGTGTTCTAAATTTCTGTATTGAGTTTTTCTTTCATTTTTTTTTTTCAGTGTTTTGGGTTTTTAAAAGGGTGTTTATTTTTTTTTGTTTGTTTTTTTTTTTTTTCTCTCTTTGTTTCTTTTTCTATTCACTTTTTGTTTGAATATCTGAAACGCCATTTTTTTTCTTCCTTTCTTCTCTTTTTCCTTTCGTTTTTGTTAGTTTTCTTTTTTTTTAATATTTCAAACTCTTTCTTTTCTTTTCTTTTCTTTATTTCTTTCATTTTTTTTCATTTTCTTATTGTTTGAATATTTGAGACGCCTTTTCTTTTCTTTTTTCTCTTTTTTCCTTTCTTTTGTTAATTTTTTTTATTGTTTAGATATTTCAAACACCTTTTTCTTCTTTTCTTTTCTTTTTTTCCTTTCGATTTTATTCATTTTCTTATCATATGAATATTTAAAAACTTTTCTTTCTTTTCTTTCGCATTTCTTTTATTTTCTATTTGCTTGAATATCATAAACACATTTTTTTCTTTTCCTTTTCTCTTTTTCTCGATCTTATTCACTTTCTTCTTGTTTAAATATCTGAAATACTCTTTTTTTCTTTTCCTTTTCTCTTTTTCTCGATCTTATTCACTTTCTTCGTGTTTAAATATCTCAAACACAATTTTCTTTTCCTTTTCTCTTTTTCTTTTTTTTATTTCACTCAATTTCTGATTGTCTAAATATTTGAAACACTCTATTTTTCTTTCCTTTTCTTTTTTTTTTTTTTTCATTCACTTTCTAATTGTCTAAATATTTGAAACACTCTATTTTTCTTTCCTTTTCTTTTTTTTTCTTTTTTTTCATTCACTTTCTAATTGTCTAAATATTTGAAACACTCTATTTTTCTTTTCTTTTCTTTTTTCTTTTTGATTTCATTCACTTTCTGATTGTTTGAATATTTGAAACACATTTTTTTTTTTTTTCTCTTTTTCTCAGCTTCATTAACTTTCTAACTGGTTGAATATCAGAAACACTCTTTTTTCTTTTCCTTTGTGTTGTTGTAAGTGAAATGCGTGTCTTACTAACTGTGTGACCGTCAGGAGCAAGATTGGACATTCATATACTTGACTTCTTATCTTCTCGCTTTTTTTAATATTTCAAACACTCTTTTTTCTTTTCTTTTCTTCATTTCTTTCATTTTTATTCATTTCCTTATTGTTTGAATACTTGAAACACTCTTTGTCTTTTTCTTATCATTTTTTTTTTTAACATTTACTACTATTTCTGTTTTGAATTTGTAAGGAAGACGACAATTGTTCTCTCTAAACTTGGCAAACTTCACTTCTAGAACCTTCAAGACCATCCTTTCTCCATTAACTTCTTCAGTGCTGGGACGCATTTTGACCTTCATTTTTAGGTACAACTAGTCTCTCTGGCTAACTTCCATGTCTTTCAGGGAACTGGCAACATAGTAGACCTTTTTTTCATATTTTGTTGCTCTTGGCCAGCTGTCACTCCTTCATAAAAAAAAAAAAATAAGACGATTTTATTTGCATCAGAAAAGGTCCATGGAGGTCAGAAGATTAATGGCCACAGTCTTCACTTCTCTAATCCCTCACATAAGTTTCTGGCTGACTTACCATTAATCTAAATTATTGTAAGGTGTACTAGTTAACCCCTTCAGTACTGGGACACATTTTTACCTTGAGATTTGTGTACCATTAGACCATTTTATTGACATTAGGAAGGGTCTATGGAGGGCAGAAGAATAATGGCCACAGTCTTCACTATTTTAATCCCCCACATGAGTTTCTGAAGCTGTATAGAGTCACCAAATAGTCACCAGAATGAATAAAGAAACGCGTCCTGGTACTGAAGAGAATAAAACTACAAAAAATAAATAAATAAATAAATAAATAAAAAAAAAAATTCCTTCAAAAGTGAATTCTCCTTATCAACATTTTTGGCGGGAAAATTCAAAACACACATCAAAAATCATCCTTCTTAGTCACCTTGTCTTAATGAACGCAGCCAGTCCGCCACCTTACCTGAGCCTAATTGTGAGTCCCGCGCAGGTGTGTCAGTGAAAGAACCCCCTAATGATGACGATGATGGCGGGTCAACTTGCTGTTCTATGCACGTGTCTGCTGCTCGTACTGCCTGGTGAGTAGAGAGAGAGAGAGAGAGAGAGAGAGAGAGAGAGAGAGAGAGAGAGAGAGAGAGAGAGAGAGAGAGAGAGAGAGAGAGAGAGAGAGAGAGAGAGAGAGAGAGTTTTCTTCTATTCCTTCCTTCTTTTCTCTTTTATTTCTCCTTCCTCCTGTTTCTCCTATTTTTGTTCTTCTTGTTCTTTATCCTGTTCTTCTTTATCTCTTTCTTCATTCCTTCATATCTTTCTCTTATTCTTGTTTTTCGTTTTTTTTTCTTCTCTACTTGTTCTTCTTCATCTCACAATGCCAAATCTTCTCTCCTCCTCCTCCTCCTCCTCCTCCTCCTCCTCCTCCTCCTCCTCCCTCTTCTTCTCCTCCTTCTTCTTCTCCTCCTCCTCCTTCTTATGTGCCTCCTTCTATATCTAATCTCCTCCTTCTCCTCCTCCTCCTCCTCCTCCTCCTCCTCCTCCTCCTCCTCCTCCTCCTCTTCCTTCTTTTTCCTTGTTATCTTATTTACTTTATCGTCTCATCTCCTCTTCCTCCTTTTTTCTCGTCTTCATCTTTTCCTCTTCCTCTTTATCTTCCTCCTCCTTTATTCTCCTTTATTCTCTTCCTCCTCTTCCTCCATTATTCTCGCTTTCATCTCTTCCTCCTCCTCCTCCTCCTCCTCCACTTGTCCTCGTTATCTTATTTATTTTATCCTCCTCCTCCTCCTCCTCCTCCTCCTCCTATTCCTCCTCCTCCTCCTTCTCCTCCTCCTTTTATCTTCGTTAACTTATTTACTCTATCTTCTCCTCCTCCTCCTCCTTTTATCCTCCTCTTCCTCCTTTTATCGTCGTTACTTCATCTCCTTATCTCCTTATCTCTTTATCTCCTTATTTTCTCCTTCTCATCTCCTCCTTATCTCCTTCTTCTCTCCATATCTCCTTTTTATCACTCCCTTATCTCCTTATCTCCTTCTTATCATCTTCTTATATCCTCCTAATCTCCTTCTTATTCCTTATCTCCTTATCTCCTCCTTATCTCCTTCTTATTCCTTATCTCCTTATCTCCTCCTTATCTCCTTCAGTTAGCGGCGAGGACTTCTGGAGGAGCGAGACGTCCCTGAGGAAGGAGGTGTTCCAGGGTTACGACAAGACTATCCGGCCCTCCCTCAATGTCTTCGTCCTGGTCAGAAGCCTCAATGTTGATGGAATGGACGTGGTAAGTGTGTGTGTGTGGTTGGGGGCGGTTTTTTTTGGGGGGGCGCGGTTTGAGGGGGTCAGGGAGGTGGAGGTGTATGGTTTTTCTATAGTCATCCTTGTAATTGCTTCGTTTTCTTTCATTCGTTTTCTTTTTTCTTTTTCTTTTTTTTTTTTTCCTTTTTCGTTTTTTTTTTTTTTGTGGTGGTGGTGGTGGTGGTGGTTTTTTCTTTCTTTTCTTTCTTTCTTTCTTTCTGTCTTCTTTTCTTTCTTTCTTTCTTTTTCTTCTTTCTTTTCCTTTCTTTTTCTTCTTCTTTTCCTTTATTTTTCTTCTTTTCCTCCTCCTCCTCCTCCTCCTCCTCCTCCTCCTTCTTCTTTTTCTTTTTCTTCTCCTCCTTTTAATTTTTCTTGCTGTTATTGTTTTCATTTTCAACCTCTTCATCTTGCCAATCTGCCACTAGAACCTTCAAAACACGCTTAGAAACCTGCGTCACTTCACCAAGACACTTTTCAAAGGCCGCAGAGATAACTAGCTGAGTTCTAAAGACTATCACTCCTGTTCATAATCGAGAAAACACACTTGAAAACTATCAGATACATTTTCAAAAGCCGCAGAAATGACCAGCTGGGTTTTTAAGACTGTTTTCCGTGTTACTAATAGGGGAAAACTTATCAATCTGTCACTAGAACCATACAAACACACGCTTAATTAAAAACCCACATCACTCCACCTATATTTGAAATGGCAGAGGTGTTGTGTAGAAGTGTAGAAGAATATCACCACCTCTCTCTCTCATTCTCTCTCTCTCTCTCTCTCTCTTGGTATGCCTGGCTGGTGGTTGGTCGCTGTCTTTGATGTCTGATTGAGTACCCAGGACAGGCGAGGCGGGGGGGCAGGTTTGCACGCACAATGGAGTGTAAAACGGCGCAGATCACTACCGTCATCGCTTTTCTTAATTACTGCGCAGCTAAGTCTGGTTCGGCTCGTAAAGGATGGGAAAGTTCGGTTCGGTTTCGGTTCGCGTTTCGGTTTCGGATTTCGGTTCGGTTTCGGTTTTAGTTTTTTGTTTATTTTCTTGTTTTATTTCTTGTTCTGTTTTCTTTCTCTCTCTCTCTCTCTCTCTCTCTCTCTCTCTCTCTCTCTCTCTCTCTCTCTCTCTCTCTCTCTCTCTCTCTCTCTCTCTCTCGTTTATTGCTTTTTCTTCCATTTTTCTTTCTTTTTCTTAGTTTTGTTGTTGTTGTTGTTATTCTTCCTGTTGTTGTTGTTGGTGTACTTCTTATTTTTCTTCTTCTTCTTCTTCTTCTTCTTCTTCTTCTTCTTCTTCTTCTTCTTCTTTTTTTTTTTTTCGTCGTCGTCTTCTTTTTTTCTTCTTCCTGTCCTTTCTCCTTTTTTTCTTTTCTTCTTTTTCCTCTTTCTCTTTTTTTTATTTGTCATTTCTTCTTTCTGTCCTTTTTTTCTTGTTCTGCTTTTTATTCTTCCTAGTCCTTTCTCCCCTCTTCCTCCTCCTCCTCCTCCTCCTCCTCCTGCTGCAGAACAAGCCTTACGAGGAACGCTTGATGGAACTCAACTTGTTCAGCTCTGAGAAGCGGCGAATGCGAGGAGACTTTATTGAACAGTTTAAAATGTTCTTGGGCTTTGATAACGTCAGTGTCAACAACTATCTCACCATTGACAGCTCCAACACCACTAGAAATAATGGCTACAAGATTACAGGTAAGCGTTTCAGGTCAGATGAGGCTAAACATTATTTCTTCGATAGAGTTGTAAATGTGTGGAACTCTCTCCCAGCGCATGTTGTCCCTAGCAATACAACACAAACTTGTAAACAACGCACGGACATTCACCATTCACCTCCCATTAACCCCTCAAGTGACGGACTTTGCGCCTACATAACATCTGTTTTTTAGTTCCTGTACTAGATAGTGTCACTTCTCTTTCAACCTTCCCTCTCACATCTTTGCCTTTCTCTCCCTGTGCTCTCCTTCTCCTTCTCCTTCCTCGACCCCTGGTGTCCTTCAGCCTCTAACTCGCAGGATCTGTAGTGGTAGCATAGGCACACAGACAGCCTCGTTAGGCCCAGTAAGGCTGTTGCTGTCTGTTCCTACCTTTGTATTCCTTTGTATTCCTCCTCCTCCTCCTCCTCCTCCTCCTCCTCCTTCTTTTGCATTTCTTACTTACATAATTATCATACATGATTTATTTATGCTTCTCCTCTCCCCTCGCCTTGTATGAAGGGAGGAGGAGGAAAAGGAGAAGGAAAAGGAGAAGGAGGAGGAGGAGGAGGAGGAGGAGGAGGAGGAGGAGGAGGAGGAGGAGGAGCTGAATAAGAAAAGGAAGAAGAGAAATGAATGAAAATGAATACAAATTTAATACAATAATAATAATAATAATAATAATAATAATAATAATAATAATAATAATAATAATAAAGAGGAGGAGGAGGAGGAGATAGAAAAGAAGAAGAATGAAGAAAAGG
Organism: Portunus trituberculatus; assembly: GCF_017591435.1. Classification (NCBI taxonomy): domain Eukaryota; kingdom Metazoa; phylum Arthropoda; class Malacostraca; order Decapoda; family Portunidae; genus Portunus; species Portunus trituberculatus. Next base: position 2,288,619 of record NC_059260.1, on the reverse strand, counting down.
AAGAAGAAGAAAAATAAAAACGCAAAGACAAAATGCATCCAAACACACACACACACACACACACACACACACACACACACACACACACACACACACACTTCCTTCTCTTCGCACCACTCAGTACCATCACCATCACCACCACCATCACAATCACCACCACCATCACCACCACCACCACCACCACCACCACCTACCCCTCCTCCACCCCCTTCACCATCACAACAAAGCACGTCTCTAGCTTGTTCAAATGCTAGGCAACATTTTGGGGGTGACGACAGTGGTGGTGGTGGTGGTGGTGGTGGAGGGGGTGGGGGTGTCTGGGGGTGAACAAAGGTGCCGCTACTACTAATTATGAGTTTGATAAGCAAAGCACACTATGAGTCGCCATGGCTAAGTGTGTGTGTGTGTGTGTGTGTGTGAGAGAGAGAGAGAGAGAGAGACAGACAGACATCAATTATTTTATCCATCTCTTCCTTTCCTTACATATCAAACTTCAACCTCTCTCCTCCTCTCCTCCTCCTCCTCTTCTCTCTCTTCCACATTCATCTTTCTTCTTCCTTCTTTCTTCCACACCTTTCTCTCTTTCTTCTTCTTTTTTTCACCTGATCTTTCTCCTCTTCCTCCTGTGTGTGTGTGTGTGTGTGTGTGTGTGTGTGTGTGTGTGTGTGTGTGTGTGTGTGTAGAAGGGAACAGAGAAGGGTTACTATCAACTGCCTCAAATTCCTGCCGTGTTTTGGTGACGAAAAGAAGAAGAAGAAGAAAAAGAAGAAGAATTAATAAGTAGAAGAAGAAGGGAAGGCTTAGAAGAAGAAGGTTTAGCAGTAGAAGGTTTTAGCAGAGGAGACGTGGTGTTCTAGGGACTGCAAATAGGATCCAAGAGTGTTGCAGGATTTCGTGAAGGATTGAGTAGGGTTGGGTGTGTCAAGACAAGGTTGGTGCAGAAGGATCAGTTTAATCTAAGGAGAGTTTGTGGTTTCCTGGCCAGAACGGGACTCCGAGGCTGGTGTAGGAGTTGCGTGTGTGTGTGTGTGTGTGTGTGTGTGTGTGTGTGTGTGTGTGTGTGTGTATGTGTGTGTGTAACCATATTTTTTTTTACATTTTATCTATCTATCTATTTACCAATCAATATATCTACCTATTTACCTATCTATCTAACTATTTAATTATCTATCTATCTATTTGTCCACCTATCTATCTATCTATCTATCTATCACTCAATCTATCTATCTATCTATTTATTATTCCATCTATCTATTTATCTGTCTATCTGTCTATCTATCTATCTATCTATCTATCTATCTGTCTATCTATCTATCTATCTATCTATCTATCAGTCTCTACATCGTACACAGCGCATTGCCTTTAGTGATGTGAGCGCTCCCTAGGTGGGCGTGTTAATACTGTTGTTGTTAGTATTGGTGTGGCGCGGCGCTGCATGCACGGGTTAGCACGATGTGGTGGCGGCTGGAGTACCTGAGTGTTGTTGCCAATTAGACCAAAATAGGAGCAATGCAAAAGAATACAAAGGAAAGCCATGCACAATCTGAGTTTTTTCGTCCTGCCAGGAATGTTTGGTAAAGCTGAAGAGGCAGAGATGGGGATGGAAAAGCTTAAAAAAATTGGTAAAGCTTCCCAAACACTTCACTTGCGCTTCACCTACACTGTTTCAAAAGCTTTATTTCAATTGACATGAGTTTTTAAGCAAGTTTTTACGGTTCTAGAGGCAGAGTGGCAAGATTTCTACATTATTAACTGGAGAAACACTCTTGAAAACCCCGCTAGTCATCCCTGTGGCCCTTGAATATTCTTGGTGAGAGATGAAAGCGTTTTTTAATATGGACCATCCTCTCTCTCTCTGTCTGTCTCTTTGTATGTATCGGCGAGCCCCTGGGAAGTGTCTGGATTGTCAGCCTTGGCGTGGCAGAGCGAGGCATCACAGGCACCGCTGCTCATTGTCAGGCATCGATGTACTAATTGGTGATTTACGACTTAATAATCACTACACATTTGCCTTTGTCTCTCAACACCCCCTCCACACATAGCAAGCCATACCTCCCCTCTCCCCACCTCCCCTCTTGTGTGTATGGAGGTGAGGGAAGATACGGGGGGGTGGCTTGGTATGTACTGGGGGGTGGGGGTTGAGAGACAAAGGCAAATGTGTGAGAATATTCTATCATTACATAAACTTCTTACACACACACACACACACACACACACACACACACACACACACACACACAAGGTCACATCATCGTTATTATGTGAGTCTATACTGTTAAAGATTTCCCAACAGTTTACTCGCGTCTGTCTTCTTTCATTCCTTCTCACGCGCTCTTTATTCATTTATTTTGTTCGTGGTGTGCGTGTGTGTGTGTGTGTGTGTGTGTGTGTGTGTTATTGTTTGTTCTTGTTCTTTATTTTTGTTATTCTTTTTGTTTTTATCACTTTTTTATTTTTGGTATCAAAGGAAGAAAATGAGATGGAACAAGGGTAGAGATAGAGATAGAGATAGAGAGAGAGAGAGAGAGAGAGAGAGAGAGAGAGAGAGAGAGAGAGAGAGAGAGAGGACAAAGCATGTGATGAGAATATTAAACAAAGAAAGATAAGAAGATTCTCCTCCTTCTCTTCCTCCTCCTCCTCCTTGTCTTCCTCCTCCTTTACCTCCTCTTCCTCCTCCTCCTCCTCCTCCTCCTCCTCGTCTTCCATCTTACCAACAAGTTCAAATTTTGTCTTTAAAATTTACAGAGTTTGTGAAGTGAAATTTGGAAGAGAAAATAATTGTAGAATGAATTAGAATCTCTCTCTCTCTCTCTCTCTCTCTCTCTCTCTCTCTCTCTCTCTCTCTCAAACACACACACATAAGAGGTATTAGGATTTCATGACAATAAATATGATGAGGCTGTGGGGGGGCTTACACACACACACACACACACACACACACACACACACACACACACACACACACACACACACACACACACACACACACACACACACACACACACACCTTTAAAAGCAGAGATTCTGAAGTGACATTAATTAAACATGGTGCACATTTTGTCTCTACACAAATCTCACCACGTTTTCTTTTTTCACAATATCACAGTCAATACGCGTCTTAAACCCTTCAGCACCATGACGCGTTTCTATATTCATCCTGGTGACTATTTGGTGATTCTATACAGCTTCAGAAACTCATGTGGAGGGTTAAATTTGTGAAGACTGTGGCCATTAATCTTCTGACTCTTGCTGTTGTCAATAAAATGATCTAATGGTACACAAATCTCAAGGTGAAAAATGTGCCCCAGTACTAAATGGGTTAAAATAGTGAAGACTGTGGCCATTAATCTTCTGACCTCCATAGACCCTTCCTAATGTCAATAAAATGGTCTAATGTACACAAATCTCAAGGTAGAAATGCGTCCCAGTACTGAAGGGGTTAAAATAGTGAAGACTGCGACCATTAATCATCTACCCTCTAAAACCCTTCGCAAAATCAACAAAAATGATCAAATCGTACATAAAGAAACAAGAAAATGCACCGCAGAACTGAAGAGACTAGAGGAAAGAACAAAGACTAGAGGAATATAGCGGGATAAGAGGCACTGCTTACGAAACAAGACAGAACCAATTATATTTGTATTCACGAGAGCCGCCTATGTTAAGAGGGAGCCTGATGGAAGTCTTCAAGTGGTGCAGCGGACGTAAGAATGACAATAGGTAAGGTTCTCATGGTCAATAATGGGGGATATAAGAAGAGGTAATGGGATATAATGGGGTTTATGGTTCATTTAGCTTTTATTGAGTTTTAATGGGTTTGTGGTTGGTCATTAGTGTTTTTTAAGGGGATATAATGGGTTAGGTTGACAATTAGGATATCTAAGGGGGATTAATGGGTTCAAGGTTAATAGTTAGTGTTTTATAGAGTTTTAATGGGTTTGTAGTTGGTAATTAGTGTCTTTTAAAAGGAAATAATGGGTTAGATTGACAATTAGTGTTTTTTAAGGGGAAATAATGGGTTAGGTTGACAATTAGGAAAGGGGGGATATAATGGGTTCAAGGTTAATAGTGTCTTTATAGAGTTCTAATGGGTTTGTGGTTGATAATTATTGTTTTTAAGGGGAAATAATGGGTTAGGTTGATAATGGGTTCAAGATTAAAGTTTTTTTTTTTATGAAGCATTAATGGATGATTAACAGTTAGTGGTTTTTAAGGGGAATAATGGGTTCCTAACCTTTCCTAACCTAACCTAACCTAACCTAATTATCTATGTGTCTACCTTACCAACCAACACACGAACACACAAACACACTGCCTAACTCAATCACAAACACACACACACACACACACACACACACACACACACACACACATCTTATTTCCGAAGATCGGAAATAATGAGCTCTGAGCTCGTTCCGTCTGGCTGTCTCGTCAGAGACTGCAGCAGATCAAACAGTGAAACACACACTCACACACACACACACACACACACACACACACACACACACACACACACACACCGCGTAGTGTAGTGGTTAGCACGCTCGACTCACAATCGAGAGGGCCGGGTTCGAGTCCCGGCGCGGCGAGGCAAATGGGCTTCGCTGTTAATGTGTGGGGTGTGTTCACCTAGCAGTAAATAGGTACGGGATGTAACTGGAGGGGTTGTGGCCTCGCTTTCCCGTTGTGTGGAGTGTGTTGTGGTCTCAGTCCTACCCGAAGATCGGTCTATGAGCTCTGAGCTCGCTCAGTAATGGGGAAGACTGGCTGGGTGACCAGCAGACGACCGAGGTGAATTACAGACATACAAACACACACATTCCTGAGCAAATACACCCAAACACAACCATCTATACCAACATCCCCACCGCCCCTCCCTCTTCCCCCCTAACCCCTTCTTCCCCTTGGCTATGTAAGGTGTGGCGGGCAGTCAAGCAGGTAGTCAGGTAAGCGGTAAGCACGTGTAGTCCCCCCCCCCACCTCCCTCACCTAAACTCCCTCTCCGCCCCCCCTTTGCTTATCCACCCTGTCCTCATCCTCCCTGCCACGTGACCTGCTTCCTGCCATGTGACCTGTTTGTCCTAGTCCCAACGCGCACAGATACACACACACACACACACACACACACACACACACACACACACACACACACACACACACACCGGTTACTCAGGAATGTATTGGGAGGTCGGGGTATTGGGAGGGGGGTAGGAGATATGGAGGGGGTGGTAGGGGCGTTATGGGTGGGGTAGGGGTGGGTAAGGTAAGGGTTTTGAGGTTCTTATTACCATATATACGTGCTCTGGTTGCATCCTTCAAAGACAGGGAGGGGAGGGTGTAGGAAACCTTTTTACATGGTTTCTGAATCTTAATCCCTTCACTACCAAGACGTGTTTCCATATGCATTCTGGTGACTATTTGGTGATTCTATACAGCTTCAGAAACTCATGGCGAGGATTAGAATAGTGAAGACTGTGGGCATTAATTTTCTGGCCTCCATAGACCCTTGCTAATGTCAATAAAATGGTCTAATGGTACACAAATCTCAAGGTAAAAAATGTGTCCCAGTACTGAAGGGGTTAAAATAGTGAAGACTGTGGCCATTAATCTTCTGCCCTCCATAGACCCTTGCTAATGTCAATAAAATGGTCTAATGGTACACAAATCTCAAGGTAAAAATGTGTCCCAGTACTGAAGGGGTTAAAATAGTGAAGACTGTGACCATTAATCTTCTGCCCTCCATAAACCCTTGCTAATGTCAATAAAATGGTCTAATGGTACACAAATCTCAAGGTAAAAAATGTATCCCAGTACTGAAGGGGTTAAAATAGTGAAGACTGTGGCCATTAATCTTCTGCCCTCCATAGACCCTTGCTAATGTCAATAAAATGGTCTAATGGTACACAAATCTCAAGGTAAAAATGTGTCCCAGTACTGAAGGGGTTAATGGAGATCAGTGCCAAGTAACGAGTATCGGCCAGAACAATGTGAAATATAATCGTAGGTTACTTGGACAAACCTCAATCAAAGTCACTGGCGAGAAGGACCTGGGAGTATTAATAACAAATGACTTGAAATGTGGTGCGCAGTGTTCGGCCGCGAGACGTAAAAGCTAACACTACTGTATCTTAGGATTTATTGCTCGTAATTTTGATTATAAAACACCTGAAGTCATAACGCGTCTTTATACATCATTAGTGAGACCACATTTGGGATACGCGGTTCAGTTCAGGTCTTCATGCTACCAAAAAGATATTAGTAAATTAGAAAGCGTTCAAAGACAAGCAATGAAACTAATCCCCGGAATCTGTGGCCTGTCATATGAAGAACGTCTCAAAACACTAGAAATGTTTTCCCTCAAAGATCGTCGCATCAGAAACGATCAAAATACTAAAAATATAGACAAGATCAATTACGAAAACCTTTTTGTGCTTTCGCAATCAGTAACAAGAAGTAACGGCTTGAAGCTTAAAGGACAGCGTTTTAATACTGATTTGCGAGGAAACTTTTTGAACGTAAGAATAGTTGAACACAGGAACAAGCTGCCAGTAACAAGCGTGTGTCTTCAAAGTTAACACAGTGGCTACGTTCACCAGTAAATTAGACAAGTTTTATAAAGAAAATAGTGTTTCAACATTTTTTTTTTCAATAACTATAGTTCTAGTTACGTTAATCCTTTTTTTTTCGTAGCTTTTCTCTATAAATTTCCCCGATTGTCCTTCTCAGCAGTCGGGATGTTGTATTTCTCGCTTTTTTTCTTGCCGGGAGGAGGGAGTGGTGGGTGGGGAGGAACATCTTCTGTTGTATCTTTGCCTTCTATTTCATAACTTATTATAAATGCAGTATAGTAAACAAATAACCTCGTCAGACCGCCGTGGTACAGTGGAGCCATGCGTGCTTTGGGGTCCGAGGGGTCTCCAAGCGCACGGGTTCGAATCCTGTCCACGGTCCGAGTGTAGGTTGGGCTTCCTCACTCGGGGCAAGGGTTTCCTAGTGGGTGGGCTTTGAGATAGGAGGTACCCGAAACAGTATCCCCTTTAGCACAGAAATCCCGTGAAAACCCCACATGGTAGAAAGAAAAAAGAAAAAAAAAAAAGTCGCAAGGCCATGTATGTATTAAATCGTATTCCTCTTCCTCCTCCTCCTCCTCCTCTCCCTCTTTATCTCCAGCTCTTCCATTTTCTTTGTCTGCTTCTGTTCCTCCTCATCTTTTTTCTTCTCACTTTCCTCCTCCTTCTCTTAAGAACAACAACAACAATAATAACAATAACAATAACAATAAAGATATTGATAATTTGATAGTAATGAACGTTTCTCTCTTGCAGAAGGAAGACGCCCATGCAGTTCTTCTACACGGCGCCCTTCAGCTGGTACGTGTGTGTGTGTGTGTGTGTGTGTGTGTGTGTGTGTGTGTGTGTGTGTGTGTCAGAGAATATACGCTATCAGACACACACACACACGCACATACAAACATTACTCTTCTTCTCTCTCTAACAATACAAATACTTAAAAACCTAACCTATCCTATCCTATCCTATCTTAACCTAACCTAACCTAACCCAACCAATCCTAACCTCGCATATCCTACAATCCTTGGGTATCCTGCAGATGTGGGAGGACCCGAGGCTGCGGTGGCGTCTGGAGGAGCATAATGATGTGGACCGTCTGGGCGTGGACCCTCAGGAATTGTGGCGCCCTGACTTCGCTATGGCATCCTCGTGAGTGTTGACGGTGGGGGAGAGGGAGGGGGAGGTGGGAAGGAGGGAGAAGGAAAGGGGAGAGAAGAAGAGGGAAATCGAGGAGGAAAGGAAAGGGAGAAGAGATGGAGGAAGGGCGAGGAAGAAGGAAGGAGGGAAGGGAGAGAAGGAAGGAGGAAGGAAGAGGAGGAGAAGGGAGGAGGAAAGATAATGAGGAGAAGAAGAAGGGAAATGGTAGGAGAAGGAAGGAGGGAAGGAGGGAAGGAGGAGGAAAGAGGGAAGGGGGATGGAGGGAAGACGAGAGAAAAGAAGAGAGGAAGGAAGAGGAAGAGAAGAGAAAAGGGAGGAGAGGAGGAAAAAGGAAGAAAAAAAAAGAGGGAAGAAGAAGGAGAGAAGGAGGAAGAGAAGGGAAGAGGAAGAGAAGAAGAAGGAAGAAGAGGAGAGGAAGGAGGGAAGAGAGGAGAAGAGAAAGGAAGGAAAGAGAAGAAAAGAGAAAGGAAAGAGGAAAAACAAAATAAAACAATAATAAAAACAATAATAAAAATAAATAAACAATGCATAACTCTCACTCTCTCACTCTCTCTCTCTCTCACACTCTCTCTAACTCTCACACACACAGAGGCGGCCACATCCCAACCCCGCCAAGGTCACACGTGCCTGCCCTGGTGTACCCCGATGGGAAGGTCATATTCGTGCCCCCTGTTGACCTACCGCTGACCTGCCTGCTTGACCTGACCTACTGGCCTTACGATATGCTCAACTGCTCTCTCAGGGCCGGCTCTTGGGTCCACCACGGCCATATGCTCAATGTTACTCTGGCGGACAATGCTCTGAAGGTACCTGGCGCCTGTCTCTCTTTTGCTCTTCGTTTTCTGTTTATTTTGATGTTTTGTTTATATTTTTCCGTGGTTTTAAGGCTAAGGTGTGTTTTGGTGTAGTTATCCTGTTTTTCCCTCGTTTTCTGTGGTTATTTTGGTGTTTTGGTGTTGTTTATGGGTGTTTTTGTCTCTATGGTGTCTTTTTTGTGTAGTTATCCCATTTTCATCTCCGTTTTCTGTGCTTATCTTTTTTTTTGCGTGATTTTTGTACCTCCTTTTCTCTTTCCCTCAGCAAATCTTCTTAATTCCTTTTTAGTATAGTTTTCCTCTATTTAATTCGTTTTCTTTGTCAGATATCAGTAACAAAAACGAACTTAATTTATAATGGACTAATGTAAATTGATGTTATTGTACTAGCAAGGAAAGACTGATTAAATAATGTATTGTATTATGAAAGCCGTGTTATGTATCGACTAGGGTGATGGTGATGGTGATGGTGATGGTGATGGTGATGGTGATGGTGACACGTATCCTCTTCCTCCTCCTCCTCCTCCTTCTTCTTCTTCTTCTTCCTCTTCCTCTTTCCTCTTGTAACACTTTGTCCTTCCTTCTTCCTTCCTTTATTGATTTTTCCTCATTCCTCTTGTTTCTCTCTCTCTCTCTCTCTCTCTCTCTCTCTCTCTCTCTCTCTCTCTCTCTCTCTCTCTCTCTCTCTCTCTATCTATCTATCTATCTATCTATCTATCTATCTCTCTCCAATCCAATCACCTCTTTCAATCCCTCCTCCTCCTCTTACTCCTCCTTCTCTTCCTTCCCAGTTACCCTTTCATCACCCCTCCTCCCTCTCTCCCCCCCCCCACAGTTCGCGCACCCTTCCGTGAGCGAGGGTGAGGCGGGGGGCACCAGCAGCAGCACCAACACCAGGCCGGAATGGGAGGTGATCTTCGCTAACCTGACGAGACACACTCAAGTGGTGCCCTGCTGTTCTGAACCCCAAGTCACGCTGCTGGTGTCCGTCATTGTGCGCCGCTCTGCCCCCGCCATCACCTGGGTTATGAAGACGCCGGTGTTGTGTGAGTGGTGTTGTGGTGTTGTGTTGTGGTGTTTTGTTGGTGTTTTGTGGTGTTTTGTGGTGTTGTTTAGTGTTGTGGTGTTGTGTGAGTGGTGTTGTGAGTGTTTTTTGTTGTTATTTAGTGTTGTGGTGTTGTGTGAGTGG
>NC_059260.1:2226388-2258888 GCF_017591435.1 Portunus trituberculatus | reverse complement strand
GACACCACCACGCCACTCACACGCCACACACCGCGACACCGAGGCCACATCACCACGAATCACGTACCTGCTTCCTCATCACCACTATTTGCATATTCATATTCATTCTGGTGACTATTTGGTGATTTTATACAGCTTCAGAAAATCGTGTGGAGGATCGAAATAGTGAAGACCGTGTCCATTAATCTTCTGACCTCCATAGACCCTTGCTAATGTCAATAAAATGGTCTAATGGTACACAAATCTCACGGTAAAAATGTGTCCCAGTACTGAAGGGGTTGAAATAGTGAAGACTGTGGCTATCAATCTTCTGACCTCCATAGACCCTTGCTAATGTCAATAAAATGGTCTAACGGTACACAAATCTCAAGGTAAAAATGTGTCCCAGTACTGAAGGGGTTAAAATAGTGAAGACTGTGGCTATCAATCTTCTGACCTGCATAGACCCTTGCTAATGTCAATAAAATGGTACACAAATCTCAGATAAAAATGTGTCCCACTACTGAAGGAGTTGATATCTCATTAGCACCTCCCTCTTCTTTTCTCTCCATCCCCTTTCTGTTCCCTCCCTGACCGTCTCCTGCACATCCTCTCCCCCGCAGTGGCTGGTGCTGGCTACCCACGGCCCCCTCTCCTTCACCACACAGGCGGAGGGGCTGCTGGTGGGCTGGAATGTCAAGAAAATTAAGCAACCCGAGCTGTGGTGAGATGACGGAGCTCTGTGTCTGCTGTGTCCACTCTTCATTGCTGTCTCAAAACTGTCTCATTCCTTGTCTCGAAACTGTCTCATTCCTTGTCTCGAAACTGTCTTGGCATTCCTTACTGTCTCAAAACTGTCTCTCTCATTCCTAACTGCCTCAAAACTGTCTCACTCATTCCTCACTGCCTCAAAACTGTCTCACTCATTCCTAACTGCCTCAAAACTGTCTCTCTCATTCCTAACTGCCTCAAAACTGTCTCTCTCGTTCCTAACTGCCTCAAAACTGTCTCACTCATTCCTAACTGCCTCAAAACTGTCTCTCTCATTCCTAACAGCCTCAAAACTGTCTCACTCATTCCTAACTGCCTCAAAACTGTCTCTCTCATTCCTAACTGCCTCAAAACTGTCTCACTCATTCCTAACTGCCTCAAAACTGTCTCACTCATTCCTAACTGCCTCAAAACTGTCTCTCTCATTCCTAACTGCCTCAAAACTGTCTCACTCATTCCTAACTGTCTCAAAACTGTCTCACTCATTCCTAACTGTCTCAAAACTGTCTCACTCATTCCTAACTGCCTCAAAACTGTCTCACTCATTCCTAACTGCCTCAAAACTGTCTCACTCATTCCTAACTGTCTCAAAACTGTCTCACTCATTCCTAACTGCCTCAAAACTGTCTCACTCATTCCTAACTGCCTCAAAACTGTCTCACTCATTCCTCACTGCCTCAAAACTGTCTCACTCATTCCTAACTGCCTCAAAACTGTCTCACTCATTCCTAACTGTCTCAAAACTGTCTCACTCATTCCTAACTGCCTCAAAACTGTCTCACTCATTCCTAACTGCCTCAAAACTGTCTCACTCATTCCTAACTGTCTCAAAACTGTCTCTCTCATTCCTAACTGTCTCAAAACTGTCTCTCTCATTCCTAACTGTCTCAAAACTGTCTCACTCATTCCTAACTGTCTCAAAACTGTCTCTCTCATTCCTAACTGTCTCAAAACTGTCTCACTCATTCCTAACTGCCTCAAAACTGTCTCACTCATTCCTAACTGCCTCAAAACTGTCTCTCTCATTCCTAACTGTCTCAAAACTGTCTCTCTCATTCCTAACTGCCTCAAAACTGTCTCACTCATTCCTAACTGCCTCAAAACTGTCTCACTCATTCCTAACTGCCTCAAAACTGTCTCTCTCATTCCTAACTGCCTCAAAACTGTCTCTCTCATTCCTAACTGTCTCAAAACTGTCTCTCTCATTCCTAACTGCCTCAAAACTGTCTCTCTCATTCCTAACTGTCTCAAAACACTCCGATTTCTTCCTGTCTCAAAACTGTCTCGGCATTTCTTACTGTCTCAAAGGTTTGTGTTCTGTTTACACTTTCCCTTACTCTCTCAATACTGTCTCATCGTCCATTATTGTCTCACCGTTGTCTCTTTCTTACTCTGGCAGTGGTTTGTGACTCCCTTGCTGTGAATCAATTAATCTCTTCAGTACCAGGGCGTGTTCTCATTTTCATTATGGTGACTATTTGGTGATTCTATGCAGCTTCAGAAATATATTTGGGATTAAAATAGTGAAGACAGTGGCCATTAATCTTCTGCCCTCCATGCAAATAAAATGGTCTTATTATACTAAAAAAATGTGTTCCAGTACTGAAGGGATTAAAAATAGTGATGACAGTGGCCATTAATCTTGTGACTTCCACCTCCATAGACCCTTCCCAATGCAAGTAAAATCGTCTTATCATACACAAAAAAAGTAAATAAATAAATAAATAAAACCAAGGTAAAAATGCGTCTCGGTACTGAAGGGGTTAATTAAGTTTTTCTGTTTTATCACAAATTTCTAACTTATCTCATCCAAACACTTCCTTATCTTGCCTGCTGACACTGTCCTAAGCTTCACACACCGGGCGTCCTTCCTTCAGGATCACCACGCCCCTGACCGTCACAGTGGTCTGCTCATGTCCGTCCGCGCCTCAGCTGTGTTGCCTGGCGCTGCTGGACGGCACGCTGCTCGTCTACCAGCTGGACACTCCTCAACCTAAGCTTGTTTTAGACACCAGGTAACCTCCAACCTCACACCCCGCAGAAAAAATAAATAAATAGATAGATACAAAAAAAATAAATAAATAAATAAAATAAATAAAAAAATAAATAAAATAGGTTAATAAATAAATGTAAATGTTCTTCCAGCATTCACAATAGTCTCGTCCAAAAAATTATTACTTCTACTCTTTCCAAAACTCAGGTTCGTATTCAGAGAGAGAGAGAGAGAGAGAGAGAGAGAGAGAGAGAGAGAGAGAGAGAGAGAGAGAGAGAGAGAGAGAGAGAGAGAGAGAGAGAGGGGGGGAATTCGTATTCAGAAACGCTTTATTCTCTCACCACAATTGTTTTCCAAGGCCACAGAGATGGTTGGCGGGGTTTTCAAAACAGTTTTTCCAGTTTATAATAAAGAAATCTTGTCACTCTGCCTCTAGAACCAGAAAAAACTTGCATAAAAACAATTTGCTCTCTCACCACGACAGGGATGATGAGCGGGCTTTTCAAGAGTCTTTTGAAACAGCGGAGGTCAAACACAGAAGTGTTTGAGAATACGAACTTTATAAGCCAATCTAACTGGAGTCAACCCAACCTAACCTAACTTGACCCAACCAAACCCAACCTAACCAAACCAAATCTAACCTAACCTACCCTACCCTAACCTAACCTAACGTGGCCTGACCTGACTTCCCCCCAGTGGCAGCGTGGACAAGCACGGGATGCCGGTGTGGGCGGTGGAGTGGCGGGACTCTCAGGTAGTGAGCACCACGGCCACCAAGAAGACGCTCTCACCTGCAGGGGAAGGCACGCCCTCCTTCAGAAGACTCGTCATTGATCTCAAAGTGAGTGACAACAAAGCCTCTATTCTGAGACGCTCTGCTCTCTCACCATGACTTTCCAAAGGCCACAGGTTATTAGTTGGGTTTTCAAGAACACTTTTCTTATTAATTAAGATCAATAGGTAGATTTTCAAGAGCTTTTTTCTTATCAATGCTGAAGAAAATTTAGCAAGTAGAGGAGGTGTAGAAGAGTTACTGAATGAAAAACTGAGTGAAAAACAAAAGACGAATAGGGGAAGAGAAAAGGAAGAAAGTCAAAGAGTAGAGAACACTGTAGTTAGTAGAGGTACAGAATTTGAGGAGAATAAATGAAAGAAAATGCTGTCTTGTATCTCACTGCTGCCTTCAATCATGTAAAGGTGGAAAATTGAGCATAGGTAAAACAAAACAATGGAAATGGTAAAGATAGCTCAAAATCTCTCTCTCTCTCTCTCTCTCTCTCTCTCTCTCTCTCTCTCTCTCTCTCTCTTTCACAGACTCCGAACCAGCCCGGGTCTGAGATCGCCTATGTTCTGGTGTCTTCCTCTGAGGACGGGACAGTCAAGGAGTGGATCTTCATCAAGGGAAACCTGCTCTGCTGCACCAGTCAGTAGTAGTAGTAGTAGTAGTAGTAGTAGTAGTAGTAGTAGTAGTAGTAGTAGTAGTAGTAAAACCAATCTTTTCTCTTACTTTTCCTCCCTCATTATGTCTTTCCTTCCTTCTTTCCTTCCTTCCTTCCTTCCTTCCTTTACTTCCTCCTATCCACTTATCTCTCCCTCCTCTATTCATATTTCTCTTCATTCTTCCACTTCCCTCAAACAATAAAAATACTAACCCCTCTCTCTCTCTCTCTCTCACAGCGCTGCTCAATGTCCACCTCCCCATTTGGCTCTCCGTCAAGATTTCCGGGGGGCTCTCTGGTCTCATGGGGGCGCGGCGCAGTGGGGAGGGCCTGGGGGGGCTGCCTATCCCCCAGAGAGTCCCCGCTACCTCGCTACACTTTCGCCCCGGAGATAAAACGACGTATTTGGTGGGAACAGCGTCTGGTGAGGTGCTCTTGGTGAGTGTGTGTGTGTAGTAGTAGTAGTAGTAGTAGTAGTAGTAGTAGTAGTAGTAGTAGTAGTAGTAGTAGTAGTAGTAGTAGCAGTAGTATAGAAAACCAACCATTTTTCTTATTTTTACCTCCCTCATTGTGTGTGTGTGTGTGTGTGTGTGTGTGTGTCGTTCGGTAACCTCTGCATTCGGTTCAGATACTTTATTTTTCCTAGTATATTTCTTTTTTTTATTCGTTGTATTCAGTTTTCATTATTCTTTTTCTCTGCGTCTTTTTTTCTTTGGGTTTTTTTTTCTCTCTCTCTCTTATTCTTCCTCATCACTCTTCGCTCTTCTCATTTATTTATTCCGAGTGAACGAACGAGTGAATGAATGAAAGACAAACAAAACACAATACAAAAACACAACAACAGACATTTCAAAACAAGATAAACAGTAAAAATGGAAGAAAAAGACAAAAAAAGCACGTGGAAATAGACCAAAAACAACAACAATGGATATACTTTTACTAACTATCTCTCTCTCTCTCTCTCTCTCTCTCTCTCTCAGTGCCGTACCTTTGAGCGTGAGCGGGTGGGCGGCGTGTACGAGGGCCACACAGCACAGGTGACGCGGGTGGAGTGGCGTTTTGCAGGGGAGGACGCCAACTCTATTTTCCTGTCCGCTGCTTTAGACGATTCGATCCGCGTGTGGTACATTGACAAGCCTGCGCCCATCGCTGTCCTCAGGCTGTGTGAGGTGAGGGTCTGGGGACACGTGGGGAAGACAGCATGGTTAGCTTAGTGGTTTATTAAGGCCAGAAAGTCCGTATTTTGAAACGCTCTGCTCTCTCACCATGAATATTTTCCAAGGCCACCGGGATGACTAGCGGGGTTTTCGAGTGTGTTTCTCGTTAATAATGCAGAAATCTGTCACTCTGTCTCTAAAACCATAAAAACGTGATTGAAAACGCTTTATCTCAATACCTACGACTATTTTCCAAGGCCACCGGGATGACTAGCGGAGTTTTCAAGTGTGTTTCTCGTTAATAATGCAGAAATCTGTCACTCTGTCTCTAAAACCATAAAAACGTGATTGAAAACGCTTTATCTCAATACCTACGACTATTTTCCAAGGCCACAGGGATGACTAGCGGGGTTTTCAAGAGTGTGTCTCCAGTTAATAATGCAGAAATCTGTCACTCTGCCTCTAGAACCATAAAAACACCTTAAAAAACGAGGTTAAATTTGAATAAAGCCTCTTAAAATAGTGGAGGTGAAGCGCAGAAGTGTTTGAGCCAATGTTTCAAAGTGTAGATATAATGAGAGGTTTTGGTGTTCATTGCTGCATTGACGCTGTGTGAGGTGAGAGGGTCTGGGGACACGTGGAGAAAGACAGAGAGGTTATTTTAGTGGTTTACAAAGGACAGGAGGTAGAAAGAAGGTTACATCGAGCATGTAATGAAAGTTTTTGTGGTGTTGATTGCGGTATTTAGGCTGTGTGAGGAAAGAGGGTCAGAGAACACGTCGGGAAAGACAGCGAGGTTATTTTTGGGGTTTTTTAAAGGGCAGGAAGTAGAAAAAAGGTTACATCGAGCAGGTAATGAAAGGTTTGTGGTGTTTATTGTTGTACTGAATCTGTGTGAGGTGAGAGAGGCTTAGAACACGTGGAAGACAGCGGTGTTATTTTGGGGTTTATAAAGGAAGAGGTAGATGAAAGGTTACTCGAGGTAGATAATGTGAGGTTTTTGGTGTTCATTGCTGTATTGAGGCTGTGTGAGGTGAGAGGGTCTGGGGACACGTGGGGAAAGACCGCAAGATTAATTTAGTGGTTTATAAAGGACAGTAGTTAGAAATAGAGTTATATCGAGTTGGTAAAGAGAGGTTTCTGACAGGTTGTAGAGGTGAGTGGGCTTGTCTGACACGTGGGAGGAGAAACAGTAAGGTTATTCTAGTGGTGTATGTACTCTACCCTACCTTAACCTAACCTAACTCAACTCAAACCCAATCTAATCTAACGTAACTTCTTTTTTTCCTTTTTTTTTTTTTTTTTTTTTGTTATCCTAAGCTAGTATCTATTAAGAATAAATAAATAAAATAAATAAATAAACGCTAACCGAACCTAACGCGTTCTTGGGTGCCTTCTGCAGGAGGTGTCCGGCGGGTACCTGGACGCGTGCTGGTGTCCCTGGTACGGCAACCTGATAGCGGGCGTGCACGGGGAGGGCGTGCACTTGTGGGACATCTCGCTCTCCACACACACGCCTATCCTGTCCAAACATGTCCCTGGAGCCACGTGTGTCGCCTTTAGTCCTCACACCAGGGTAAGTGTGTGTGGGGGCGGTATAGGAATTACTTTATATATATATATATATATATATATATATATATATATATATATATATATATATATATATATATATATATAGTACCTTAAATCATCTTTATCTTCTCTATCCCTCTTATTCTTTCTCATTTCTCTTTTATTCTCTTTTCTGTCATTTTTCATTATGAACTTGTATCTATTTATGTCCTTTCATCCATCACTCCCTCTACTCTCCTCTCCTCTCCCCCCCACCTCTCTCTCTCTCTCTCTCTCTCCTACTGATACTGTATTATTACTGTTATCATCTACTCTCTCTCTCTCTCTCCAGAACGTGATGGTGGGGGACAGTGAGGGGCAGGTGAGCGTGTTTCACCTGGAGGGGCTGGAGCTCTCCGCTAACGTGTTCCTTCGCTACTCCACTAAGATCTCAAAGCTGGCTAAGATTGGCGTGATCCCCGTGGACGGACCCAGCTAGACACCCACCCACCCACGATCCGCGTGTGTGTGTGTGTGTGTGTTCTCCTATGTAGTTTCTCCTTTACCCAAGTATATATTTTCGTAAAGCATAACCCTGATTCTGGTTTTCATTACCTTCTAAACATTTTTCATCTCATTTCCCAAAAGCTACAAGGTAAAAGCCCAGATTAACCCAAAATACACCTTCAGAATACACTTACAATACACTTATTATTGCAAAGTCCTCCTCTTTCCTTCTAGTTACCTATACAATTCCTTATTCATGGCTAACACGTGGATTGCAACACACACATCACCTTCAGAAGTCCTGGTGCTGGAGGCTGAAGTGACAAGGAGGGGCTGACACACCACCACACCACACCACAGAGTAAGGCAGGGCAGGGCTGAAGGCGGGAAGAGAAAAGTAAGGCATGCATAACATTACCCGTGGCTGTTGTGGTGAGTTCTGAAGCTAAGTATGTGCAGCTTCGTACTAGAAACATAGAACTATGAACAAAAGGAGTGTGCTGGTTCAAATCTTTCTAGTGTGAAGTTATAAGTGGAAAGGGAACAGGTAGGAATGAGACAAGGAACTGTTTTCCACTCCAGCAAGCTTTTAAATGAGTACAGTGAGGAATTATCAAGTGTTTAGTGATCATTTAACAAGAATTCTGCCGCCAATGGTTAAAACACTATTGATGATCGAACCAAGGCAGCAGTGGTGGATATACCGAAGGAGGGAGACAATTTTGGGGAATGTAACACTTTTCTGATGTGTGGGAGTGTGAGAAGGGCTGGGGCAAGCTCACAGTTCCACCAGGAAAGCTGTGTTGTTTGGGAGCTGGCCGGGAAGTAACAAGAGAGCGACAAGCCTTGGTGAGTCTAACAGTTCCTTCTGAGCCAGGGATGGGCAAGTTTGGACCAGCAGGCCACTCTTGGGCTGGCAGTATACACACACACACACACACACACACACACACACACACACACAATGTACAGTTTTGGTGGCAATGCATAACATGCACACAAAGTAAATGCTCATAATGCTATAAAATTATCAACATTCAAGAAAATTTTGGATCAATGCAAAATGTTGTGGTTTTAGTCAATTTTGGTGGAAATGCATCTAATATCCAATGTTCATCTCATAAATGCATTAATATCATGAATATCCAGGTAAATTTTGTCAAGTGGTGAGATGGTGTTGTTGTAGTAACACCACACTGTCCCTCAGTGCAGCGGAGGGCCACACATTACAACCTGCTGGACAGCCTTGCCCATCCCTGCTGTGGCCTGGTCAGGACACAGACTAACGCTACACTCTGCACAACAAGTGTTCCATACAAAGACAGGAAACATAAGAAATACTTTATTATTTACATGATATATCTGTAAAACAGCAAACTGTGCATGTGTTATTATTCATTTACTTATTGTAGATACAATCTTGGCATAGATTTGAAATAAGACTGTCCTTTTGTACAGCTTTCGGGTTCCTCAACAAAAGGTGCCCAAAAAACACGGAAATGATAACCACTACTTAAGTCATAATAAATAAGGTCAGAGAGTATGGATTATAGGAAGGACACTTTCTGTAAGAGGTGGTGGTGGTGCAGGTGTGCGGCGGGTGTGGCTGACACGCCCGCCGCAGCCCCACCACGGCGGTAGCCCGAGTGTGCCACAGTATGCGAGGGAGGGATGTGGATGACGGGATGTGGATGGCCGGTGCAGAGGAACATGTGGGGCTGTGGCGGCTCCCTGGCTGCTGGATATGTCTAGGAGGAGTGGTGGGGGAGCACAGATGGTGGTGGGGGTGTGGGGTGAGGGAGTGGGTGAGGCTCCTTTCCCTACCCACCCCCTGAGGTGCTGGGGAAGGCTGGGGTGTGTGGTGTTGCTGGACTGTACCTGCTATGTTGTTAACCTTCCTTCTTGGACATAAAGAACGTACTTCACTCTCTCAGTCCAAGATCAACGTGTCTCCCTTGAGCGACCTCCTTCGCCGTCACTCTTCACTTCCTTTGCCGTTCAGACTTGTCCTTGTACTCAAACACTTCAAGACAGTGACAGCTGGTCTTGGCCACAGAGGAAGGTGGAAACACGAAACTGACAGACTGACTGACTGACTGACTGAGAAACTGACCGACAGACTGACTCACTGACTAACACAAGGAGGAGGAAGCCAAGAAAAGAAAATCAAAACTCATCTTCGTATTTCTGTTATTGTTCACCTTTGGCAGACTCAGAAAATGCATCATGTCTCATCATCACCACTGTATAATAACACCATACCCAAAGTCACTCAGGTTCCAGCGCTTTGTAACACTTCTCACACCACCAATACAAAGGCTCAAGGCTACACCACACATTGTACACATTACAATGCTCAAAACAAAACAAGCTCACATATACTCTAGGCTTGGCAGTGAGAGGTGGCAGTGTGTGTGTGTGTGTGTGTGTGTGTGTGTGTGTGTGTGTGTGTGTGTGTGTGTGTGTGTGTGTGTGTGTGTGTGTGTGTGTGTGTGTGTGTTTTTCTAGTGTTTTTCAGGTAATGTGTTGTGATGTTTGTTTCACTTTGTGCATCAGTAAGCTCCCAATGTGTGTGTGTGTGTGTGTGTGTGTGTGTGTGTGTGTGTGTGTGTGTGTGTGTGTGTGTGTGTTAATACTGGTGAGTCAGGCAGCCACCACACTGGCTGGTTGCCCTCCACCACCATCACCCCCACTGCCTCCACCAATTCCACCACCACCACCTCCTCCTCCACCACCACCACCACCACCACCACCACCACCCGGCCAGGCCCGGCACCCCGGCCTGGCCACCCCAGCAGTACCCTGTTTCACCAAGGACACAATGTCTACCTGCACCAACATTTCAGTATATTATTAAATAAAATATTGAATGCTAACACTTTTTAAATAAATAAATAAATTTACAAACAATACTGAACTCAAAGGTTCAACTTTAGGAGTGGAGAAGAACCAGTGAACAAACAGACTTCTCAGATTATATAAACCAGCTTTGGCTTTGCCAATGAAAACAGGGAGGGATGGAGGGAGGGAGGGAAGGATGGAAGGAAGGAAGGAAGGAAGGAAGGAAGGAAGGAAGGAAGGAAGGATGGAGAGAAGGAAGGAAGGAAGGAAGGAAGGAAGGAAGGAAGGAAGGAAGGAAGGAAGGAAAACAACACAACACAGGCGGAGAGAGAGTCCCCGGTGCCTCAGCTTCCTGGGAAGACGGAACGGTGACAGGACAGGAGCAGCTTGTGTCCCCGGCGAGGCGCCCCACTGCCACCTGTCACCACTGCCGCCGCTGCTGTTGCCCTTGCAAGCAGCAGCGGCAGTAGGGTGCGGCGGCGGGGCATCCTCGGCAACAAAATGAGAATACGCCAATGAGGGGCGGGCCGAGGCGGCGGCGCTAACAGAAGCTACAGAAGCTCACCGTGTGGATGTAATGAGATGAAACGTTATGCAACAAATGAACAATACTCTTGTGATATGATGAGGAAGTGACAAGGCAGAAGACCAGGACATGTGTTGTGTTGCGGCGGTCATCACAGAGACCAGGTGACGCACGGCCACCGACGTACTTGTAGTGAACCAGCTGCCGGACGGTCGCCAGGCCGGGCCAGGCTGGGCCGGGCCGGGGTCCAGGGCTGCCGGAGTCTGGCCAGTCGGAGACAACCACGGAAACAAAGCGTGACGGCTTTTTGTCGGCGTGGGAGCGACTCCCATCAGGTTTGTGACGAGAAAATAATTTAATGCATTCCTGGTTCGATAGAGTTTTAAGTCTACAAGTACAAATATCAACTTTATATCATCTATAACGAGCATATGAGCATCGATAAAATTAAGTATACTTAACAATATTGCCCCAGGGGACAAAATAATCAAAAACATTGCCATTCAAATTATCAACTTTTGTTAGTTACAAAAGTTCAGGGTTTCCACGGGAATTAAAGCCCAGTACAAAGTACTATATCAGTAACATCATCATCATCATCAGCATGGTCTGTACCATTATCAAATTTCAATATATGTACAAAAATATACATCTGGCAGGGAGTGTGTGCTCAGTACATGCCACAATATTGAGTTGCCAAGAAGGTCACCGAGGCAGGCAGGGAGGGAGGCCGGCACACCACCCCCGGCCGGCCCTCACGTCCGCACCACCGCCACCGCCACCGTGGCGCTGCCCTGGGCCTGCCACACCTGCCACTGCTGCCGTGCCTCCGCTACAAAATGTTTAGAGGTATCTGTTGAGAACTGGCATCCAGCCCAGCCCACGCACCGCGGCGCTGGGCCCGGGGCAGCAGGCATGGGGCCGGCCGGGGCATCCTGACCCCGCTCCCCATATCGGTGGCCAGCACTGCCCAGGGCCACTTGGGAGGGAGGCCGCAGCGGTGGTCTGCTTGCTGGCTGGCTGGCTGGCTGGCTGGCGGCTGGAGTGTGCTCCACACAGCACACAAGGCAATGTCTTCACACTTATGGACCTCTCAGCAAATTTGTACATTTTGGGTGGGAAGTATAACAAAAGAAAAATAAAAAAAATGTCGACTATCTGTATAAAACCATTCGTAACTAAATTTAATGATAAGGCATCACAGTTGTCACACAAGGAAGCCAAACGTTCGGGATCTTGGGCCCCCGCTCTGCACGTCACGCAACGCACGCCGCAGACCCTCGGCGCCGCGTCCCTCGCCGCACCGAGGCCTGGGAACAACCCACAATAACTTGACACCGTCTGATTGCACTACACTACTGTAACTAATGAGAGTTCTTCCTTGAGTATCTGGATCCAGCAGGGAGGCCGCCCCGCCCCGCCCCGCCACAACGGCAGCAGCGACGGCGGCGGCGCTCACTTCTCCGCTAACAAGGCATGGGGCCGGCGTGCCACCCCACCCCACCCCCCATCCTCCCAGTGCTGGGGAGAGGGGAGCAGCAGCCAGGGGAGGGGCGGCGGCTAGGCCCTGATGCGGTGCAGGCCACACTTCACATACATGACCAGCTCCGGCAGGGAGGAGTGCAGCGTGAGGGGGCTCGCCTGGTCGTCCAACTTATCAAAGAAATCTGAAAGGGGAAGTGTCATGAGGCAATGCTCTGTGGCTGTGCCCGGTGCTGTGATCCTGTGCTGGCAAGTAAGTCATGGTGTTGTATTCACTGCCCCTGTTTTGTTTTGCCTCACAGCTAAATCCTCATCTGCCAAGACATCAACAGCTGTCACCTTCAGGAGTGAAACTGTCAGCCAATCACAGGATGCACCAACCATCCTCACTACTCACTACTCACTGAAGCCTCAAGCCTGCTACTGTCTGGACTAAGGCTGCTACTTCCTCTACAAACATTACAACTGTCTGGAGACTCACACCACCACCATCACCCCACCACCACCACCACCAGCTCACCTTTGATGTTGTTTTTTGAGACATACTCGTCGGCCTCCATCCACATGTCGTGTGCAGATGCCAGGTGGCTGGACAGGCAATTCTGCTTCATGATGAGTGTGTGGATGTTGACCGGCACCGACACCATCGACACTGAGGCGTGGGCACCCTGGGGCGGCTGTGGGTGGGGCGGGGTGTGGCCCACTGGAGGCGCAGATGCACCGGCCTTGGAGCGCCCCTCTGTGCTGGTGGTGTAGCCCGAGGACTGGGACCCCTCAGAGCCCACCGACCCAGCAGGGGAGGGGGTCTGGGAGGGGTGTGAAGGGGAGCCTGCCCCCCGCTGGCCCCCCCACTGCTGCCCATTGCCTCCGCTGGTCTCAATGTTCCCAGACTTGCTAAAGTTCTGGAGACACAATGATGGTGAGTACACATGAACACAAGGGTTGGTGTGGGAAGCCATCGGACCTACACATGGCTGTCCCTGTATCACACAAGCCTTTGCCTCCACCTGTCTTAATGCCTTCAAGCCTCTCAATGACTCAGCAGGGATGGCAGGGGTTCAGTGAGCCACACACAAGACACAAGTGGCTCCGAACAGACAGGAGGGAACACTAAACACATAAGACGCTCAGATAGTTAATGAAGCGAGCCATGGAAATAAATGAGGGCCTGAAAATTAAGCACTATGGAGGGGTATGGAAGGAATAGGGAGGGAAAGAAAGAGGAAAGAAGGAAGAACTGAGGTGGCAAAAAGAAAGGAAAGAGAATGAATAAAAAGGAAAAAGGAAAAAGGGAAAGAAAAGGGTAGGAAAGGAAAAACATGGAAATTAAATTGTGAAAGGAAGAACAAGGAAGGAAGGAAGGAAGGAAGGAAGAAAGAAAAAGAAAGAAAGAAAGAAAGAAAGAAAGAAAAAGGGAAGGGAAGGGAAGGGAAGGGAAGGGAAGGGAAGGAAGGAAAGGAAAGGAAAGGAAAGGAAAGGAAAGGAAAGGAAAGGAAAGGAAAGGAAAGGAAAGGAAAGGAAAAGAAAAGAAAAGAAAAGGAGAGAAGAGAAGAGGAGAGGAGAGGAGAGGAGAGGAGAGGAGAGGAGAGGAAAGTAAAGGTAGGAAAGGAAAGAAAAGAAGATAATAAAGGAAAGAAGGAGTGAGTGAGGGGCACAGTACATGGTGGGGGAGAGGGGGGTGGAGAGGTGCAGGGGAGGCAGCATCTCACCTGGAAGTACTTGTGTAGCTGCCTCTGTGTGTCTTTGTGCTCAAACCGACACATTTGATAGATCTTGAGTGACAGCAGACTCTGGCACCGCAAACTGAAACAAACGCACACACACACATTAACTCTAAACCATTACAAAACACACTGTACCAAAACAAACACACACACACACACACACACACCACATAAACAAGAAAAAAAGAGAGAGAGAAGAAAAGAAAAGAAAGAGAGAGAAGAAACCCTATGCCCAGTAAAAACACACCTTTCGAATTAAACTGTACCAAAACAACAAAATGGGCCGTTTTTCTTTACTCTTTCTGTAACCCTTGGCCATTTTTTCCCCATTACATAATAAAAAAAGAAAAAAATTGAGTAATATATAAACAGGCAGATGAATAGACAATACAAAGGGAATACAAAATACACCATCATCATCACCATTTAACATCCGCACTTTCCGATTGGACGTGCGATGACTGATTTCCACAACTGGTGATCTTGTGCCATATACATACACATAATGCATAGAGTGGAGACACAAACACATGAGTAAACAAGAGGTACTATATAAAGATACACACCAGGATGAGGGGGACAATGTGTTACTAAGGAGAGGACACATTATTTGCAAGTTACAGCTAAAGTTTGTGGATCATTGACACTAAAGTTATGAGAGAGTGAGAGTGAGAGTGAGAGAGAGAGAGAGAGAGAGAGAGTGAGAGAACATTACTAACCTTATAACAGCCAACTTAGCATTAATGGACCCCTCCTGGTTTTCTCTCCTAAATACGGAGGAGACCCATCTGAGGAGGAAGACGACAAGCATTATTACTACTTCACATCAATATCCACCTTCAATTTTAACGACAATCAACATACATAAAGGTGAATGTGTAATGTTTGTATTCTAGCAATTGGCACCACACACACACACACACACACACACACACACACACACACACACACACACACACACACACACTCAATTCATCACTCGTTCTCTCTCTCAGCACTCAATTCTTCACTTCTAGTCTCCCTTGCACTCAAATATTTCATTCTACCTCTCCGCAACACTCAAATTATCACAAAATCTTCCCCTGGCGCATTACACACACACACACACACACACACACACATTCTGTCTTTCACACACTCAAATCATCACAGCTTCTCTCCCATCCAACACTACACAAACACACAAGCAAATAAACACTCAATTGTCTCTTTCCCAAACTCAAATCATCACAGCTTCTCTCGCAACACTACACACACACACCTAAATTCCACCCCTCCTTCCCACACTCACTTGATGAAACGGAGAGTGTCCTTGTACATGGTGAGTGAGGCCGAGGCATCGTGGTCTGTCTCCATCGCTTTGCCGCTCAAGATGAAGTACAGAGCAGCCTCCAGGTACTTCATAGCCTGCATGGACCGGTCCGTCTCCTCGTCCGCTATGTGTTTCAGCTGCTTGGCGCGGTTCAGGTAGCAGTTGTAATCCCTGGGGGGCGACAGAAGGTGTTTGCGTTAAGTTTGCGTCACGTGTGTGTGTTTTCTTTAGCACATATTGACTAAGGGGTGATCATGAGGGATTTCAGAGCTACGTGACTGGCTGGCTCCTTCAGTTAGATTTACCTGTTTATTTCTGGTATTCTGGTAAACGGTCGGTCTTGTTGGTTTGCATAGTGTCCATGCAATAATGTCCTGCAAAGAAGCATACTTGTTATATTACAGCCTGGTGTCCCAACATGCCTGCCCCACCCTGCCCTGTCCTGCTCTACCCTGCACCACTCACTGACATGCCAACACACACCCTGCTACACCACACCTCAGCACACCACCACTAACACCACACCCTTAGTAGTGACTTGCAGGAGTATTAGTAAGCACCTGACCATCTCTAGTGTATAGTTAACACCCAGCGGAACCAGGAACACCCAAGATAACACCCAATAACACCCAGTAACACAACAACACTTACTGGTCCCCTGCTGGTCTGGAGGGAGGAAGGGTGGTGGTGGCGGTGTTGGGGGTGGTGCTTGGACCTGGTAACCGCTGCCCGTGTGGTGCCGCTAAGTTCCCAGGGTACCACGGTGCCTCTGACGACTCTGGCACCTTGGCCGCCGCCTCCCCCGACCTGCAGCTCACTCGGGACTCGTGCTCAGAAACCGGCCGGGATGTGGTGTAGCCGCTGCTGTCGCCACATGGGGTGCTGCCACTCTCATCTGCCTTGTCCTGGGGGGAGGAAGGGGTAGTGGTTAGGTGTGGTGTGACTGTATGATATATTTGAGAAGTGACTCATTGATTTACAGAATGAAGGTGTGAAATAAAACTAGAAACACAAGCTGACTAACAAACAGATACACAAGTCAGTGAGGCCAAATACAATGAATACAACACAAACTGACAAACACACACACTGGAGGGAGGAGAGAAAATGTTACAAGTGAGGAACATTACTGCTAATTACACAAGAGAGAGTAAGAGCAAGAGAAGTACAAGAAGAAGCAAGTTATATCAGACCAGTGTACACGTCACAGCTCTCTCAGGACAAGTCTAGCCTGCAGAACATAATACTTTCAGTGACGGAACAACAGACTGACTCAAACAATTCCAGTGATGGATAAGCTACAGAAAAGAACAGTTAATCCCTTCAGTACCATGACGTGTTTCCATATTCATTTTGGTGACTATTTGGTGATTTTCTACAGATTCAGCAACTCATGTGGGGGATTAAAATAGTGAAGACTGTGGCCATTCATCTTCTGCCCTCCATAGACCCTTCCTAATGTCAATAAAATGGTCTAATGGTACACAAATGTCAAGGTACAAATGTGTCCCAGTACTGAAGGGGTTAAGGACCTTGGTAGTAGAGCAAGCTTAACAGGGCTCTACATACACACCTGGCCTGGAAAACAACACTACGCAGAGAACAAGGCTTTACCAATACAAATATATACTGAGAAACAAAATTGTGTTGATGATTTAGCCAGAAACACAATAATCGGCAGAGGAACAAGCATAACAAGGCTCTAAGACAACAAATCTAGACAGACACAACATTTAGTAGAAAACAAGCAAAATCAAAGCTCTACATGCAGAAATCTAGCCTGTAAAACAATATTTAACAGAAAAATAAGCATGTCAAGGCTCTAAGATAACAAAATCAGCTTCAAACACAACATTTAGCAGAAAAACAAACATATCAAGGTTTTAACAGACATAAAATTAGCCTCAAACACGACATTTACTAGATAAGAAGCATATAAAGCTAAAACAGACATAAAACTTGCCTCAAACATGACATTTACTAGAAAAACAAGCATATCAAGGATCTAAGACACAAAACCAGCTTCAAACATAACACTTACCAGAGAAGAAGCATAACAAGGCTCTAGACACAAAACTACCCTGAAAAACACAACATTTAGCAGAAAAACAAGAAAATCAAAGCTCTATGGACAGAAATCTACCTTGAAAACAGAACACTTACCAGAAAAACAAGCATAGCAAGGCACTAACAGACACAAAATCAGCTTCCAACACAACACTTATCAAAGAAGCATAACAAAACTCTACAACACAAAACAACACAACACGCAAATTGACAGGCAAGGGAACAGTGCAATGGTGGGCAGAGCAAGCAGCAAGCAAGTAAAGGGCCTCGACACAGCCTGGTGCCACCTGCCGTGCAGCCCACCTTGCCACACAGCCGCGGGTGGGTGGCGGTTGAGCGCGGACCAGAAGGGGTGGCGCTGGTGTCCGCCTCCTCACTGTACTCCGCCTCCTGGTGATTCAGCGCTGACTCCTCCGCCACTCCATTGAAGCCCTTGTGGGAATACTGGAGGTGGAGGGAGGCAGCTGTCATTCCATGGCCCGCCTACACTGTCAACACCACCTGCTACACCACCGCTACACCACTGCTACACCTCACCCACACATCTGTCCATCTAAGGCCCATATTCTGAAACGCTTTGCTCTCTCCCCATCACTACTTTCCAAAGGCTCCAATTGAAGGTACTTGTGTTTTTAAGGGCATTTCTATGGTTCTGGTGAAGGATTGGCAAGATTTCTGGGTTAAGGAGAAACTGTCTTGAAAACCCAGCTAGTCATCTGTGTGGCCTTGGAAAATTGCTGTGGTGAGAGAGCAAGACGTTTCTAAATATGGGCATAAGTTAAGCCAGTCCCAAAGCCAGCAACACCCACCCACCACCACCACGCCAAGCCAGGAGACAGTGCTGTGGGTATTGCAGCAACCACACCACCACATCCCACAGAGACACCCAGAAAACTTGAAAACCAAACACTCAGAAAACTTAAAGACTGAACACTCAGAAAACTTGAAGACCAACACTCAGAAAGTTTGAAGACCGAACACTCAGGAAACTTAAAGACCGAAACACTCAGGAAACTTGAAGACCGAACACTCAGAAAACTTGAAGACTGAACACTCAAACTAAGACAAGATACTGGGATGAGATGAACACCACACTACCACACCACACCACACCACACCTTGCTCCTTCAAATTACCCAGAATTCCACCATACAGAGACATTAGACATACCAACACCCAGAAAATTTGAAGGCGAACACTCACATTACGACAAGATTCTGGGACGAGATGACCACCACAACACAAGACACCA
Organism: Portunus trituberculatus; assembly: GCF_017591435.1. Taxonomy (NCBI): domain Eukaryota; kingdom Metazoa; phylum Arthropoda; class Malacostraca; order Decapoda; family Portunidae; genus Portunus; species Portunus trituberculatus. The sequence continues at coordinate 2,240,284 of NC_059260.1, read as the reverse complement.
CCACACCACATCACCACACCACATCACCTCAGCATACCACCACAGCAACACCACACCACCACAGCCTCACCTGACTAGATTGCTGAGAATGCTGGGGTCGCTGTGGGTGCTTCAGAGTGGGATCATCCTTCTCCTGCGGCCAGCTGTGGTGTGTGTCGTCTGCTGAGCGTTGGCTGGCCGCCCTGGAGCTGGAGGGGCTGCTGGCCATGGCGTCAGGTGTGCCCAGACTCTTGCACATCCTTGGTTTTTACTGTGGTTCTCCCCGCACTCACTGTTCGCACGAGAGTTGCTCCGAGTGCTCTCCAGACTGAGGAAGTGGTGAGGATGATAGTGGAGTAGTTACAGGTGGCCACTAAATATTAATTGTTGATACATATATACCAGTGGCCATTAATCTCTCCAGTACCAGGATGTGTTTTCATATTCATTCTGGTTACTATTTGGTGATTTTATGCAGCTTCAGAAACAAATGCTGGGGTTAGAATAGTAAAGACCCTGGACATTATTCTTTTGGCCTCTATAGACCCTCTCTAATGTCAATAAAATGGTCTAATTGTACACAAATTGTTAGGTAAAATATATGTCCCAGTACTGAAGGGTTTAAAATATGAAGACTATGGCTATTAATCTTCTGACCTCCATAGATCCTTACTGATGTCAATAAAATTATTTAATTGTACACAAATCTCAAGGTAAAAATGTGTCCCAGTACTGAAGGGGTTAAAATAGTGAAGACAGTGGCCATTAATATCCTGACCTTCATAAATTATCTAATAGTACACAAATCATAAGGCAAAATTTTGTCCCAGTACTGAAGGGGTTAAGAGTACAATGCCACACTCAGCTCTAGACAGTCAGTTACCACCACCACCACCACCACAGTCAGCGCCACACCCACCTGCTGTCCCGGTCATGCGCTCGTTTCCTGGACCACTTCTCACTCTCCACGCTGCCATCCCGCCTCCCCCGACCCTCTGTACTGCTGCTGCCACCAGGAAGGCCCAAGCTCTCCTGAGGGTGGCGGTCACTCCCCTTCTGCAAGAGTAGGGGTGATTGATGCATTGATGGACACAACACAACACTGATTCCTTACTTGTAAACTGACACACACACACACTCACTGCAATATTATCTCTATCACCAGATGCACACACACACACACACACACACACACACACACACACACACACACACACACACACTCAATACCACACACCAGACAAACAAACACCCTCAATATCTCCACACACACTACCACACACCACCATGACCACCACACACAAACACCCTCAACACCACACACCATCCCTATCACACACACACCCAAGCACTTTTACACAAACACACCCCAACAAGTCCTCCTCCTTCTTCCATTCCTCCTCCTGTCCTCCCTGTCCTCCTCCTCCTCCCTGTCCTTACCTTTGGTCGTTTCCTATCCCTGGCAGGTGACGCTCTCTCCTGTTTCTTCTTACGGTGCTGGCGGGAGATTGAGGTGTCCGAGACTGGCGACCGTGGGCTGGCTAGGACTGACTGTCTCGCTGGTGTGGCTTCCCCTGGCTCCCTGCAACACACACATTACGTTAGGCTTGTTCTAGTTAGGTTAGGTTAGGTTAGGTTAGGTTAGGTGAGGTGAGGTGAGGTGAGGTGAGGTGAGTTAGGTTGGGTTAGGTTAGGTTAGGTTAGGTTAGGCTAGGTGAGGTGAAGTTAGGTTAGGTTAGGTGAAGACTTTCAGGAGATGTGTGTGTGTGTGTGTGTGTGTATAAAGTGAAGTGTTAAAATATATTGGTATTTTCTTCAATCTTCTGTTAGTTATAGTTAGTCTTGAAATATGTTAGGTTAGGTTAGGTTTGGTGTGGTGAAGACTTTGTGGGTATAAGGTGTATTGAAATAAAGGTGTATTTTTTTTCACCTTCTGTTAGTTAGTCTTAAAAATTTTTATGTTTTGTTATGTTATATTAAGTTAGGTTAGGTTAGGTTAGATTGGGCTGGGTTTACTATGCTTGAAATGTTACTAGTATTCTTTAAAAGTTCTAAATTATGAAAACAAATCGATATATTCTCATCATAGCCCATCTCTCTCTCTCTCTCTCTCTGACACTATACCCACAAAGACGGCAATACATGAATCACCCCCGACACATCACCACCGCTACACACACACACACACACACACACACACACACACACACACACACACAGCAATAAATCACTCATGTTTTATGCAAGATAGTTCCAAATTCATGATTCCAGTGTATTATGTTTTCATCCTAACGAGAGAGAGAGAGAGAGAGAGAGAGAGAGAGAGAGAGAGAGAGAGAGAGAGAGAGAGAGAGAGAGAGAGAGAGAGAGAGAGAGAGAGAGAGAGAGAGAGAGAGAGAGTATTGATCTGTTCCCTTAACCTACAATTTAAGAAACCTGCTGAATTCATAAAACTGCTAAACCTTTCTTGCTTTTCACTCACAAACGAGAAAATTTGAACTGCTAAATAAATGCGTAAGAACCAAATGAATAGAGATGAATAAAGATAGAAGTGAAATAAAATAAAGGATAAAGAAGAGTATAACTGAGACAACGGTGACAATAACAAGGAACACTGAAAAAGAATCCTAAAACACAAAGAAATGAATGAAGTGTTCCGGCAACCATACAATTGTTTTACCCTTAACTAACAACCATTATAAATAAATTAATGAATAAATGAATGAATGAATGCATGAGTGAATGAATAAATAAATAACTTGGAACTATAAAAAGCAAAAAACAATGAATGAATGAATGAAAAACTGGGACTGTAACAAATAAAAACACAAATTTTTTAAACTAAACCAAACCAAGAAATAAATAAATAAATAGAAAACAAATTCACAAATATTTGAAATTAAACAAAACAAAACAAAAACAAAACAAAAACAATTGAGAAATGAAAAACTATAACTATTCTGGCTAGATTAATAAAAAAAAAAACTCAATTTCGTAACCCAAAATAAACAAAAATTTTAAATAAATATTGGAGCTAAAAGAAAAAAGAAAAAAAAATGTGTAAAATTTTAATCCCCATCACTCAAAATAAATAAATAAAAATAATAAAAATATATAAATAAATACAAATATATAAATTAAGCACACAAACTAAATACTCCAAAATAAACGGAAAAACTAAAATTAAACAAAAAATAAATAAAAATAGAAAAAAATAAATAAATAAAACCCACAAACTACTAATATTCCAACTAAACCAATCAAAACAAATGAAATAAAGCAACAAGTCTATTTTTCACCCCCCTAGTCACTCAAAAGGTGAAAAACATCAATAAATACACTAAAAAATGAAGAAAATTGCCAAAAATCGAGTGAATATTTAAATCGCCCATCACACTCAATGGCTTCCAAATTAGGGCCTTCCAGTGAGGTGGGGGCTGCCTGACTGGTGACTGGTGACTGGGGACTGGTGACTAGCTGGGACCTTTACAGAGAACAGGCTGGCTGGTGACTGGTGACGGGACTAACTGGGATCTTTATATATAATGGGGCTGACTGGTGACTGGGGACTGTTGACTAGCTGGGACCTTTACAGAAACATGGTGTTTGGGTGTTTGGGTGTGTGTGTGTGTGTGTGTGTGTGGGTTACTTACTGCTTGATGGTGGCAGTGGGCCGCAGGGAGGAGGAGCGACCGCCGCGCTCCTCCTCACTCTCCTCCTCCTCCTTCTTCACCTCGCGCTTCACCTTGTCGTCATCACTCTCATGGTCTTGCCGCTTCACGTTGCCAAAGATGGAGAAGATAATTTTCCGCTTTGACTCGTCCTCGGTGGCCTTGGTGCCCGGCTCACTAGCTTTCCGCTTCCCCTTCCCCTCTTTAGTCCTGTTGTCCAGCACAGCCTTCCGCTCCTCCTCCTCCTCCTCCTCCTCCTCATCCTCCTCGTCCTCCTCCTCCACCTTGACCTCACTCTTGACGGTCTGTACCTGGCCGGGCGCACCGCTAACACTAGGCTTGGGCACTTTGTCAATAAAGCTGAGGGCAATTGTACAGGTGAGGCGCGGGTAACCGTCCACAAATTGTACCTGTGGTATGGGCACTTTTGGCTCTGCACTACCTACGGGGGACTTGCTGGCCCGCCTGGCCGGGGATGGCGCCGGGGCCAGGGCCGGGGCCGCCGCTGCCACTGCCACGCTGGCCTCGGCTGTGACACGGCCCCGCACACTTTTGTCACTCCTGTCCCTCCTGTTGGCCCCGGCCCCTGGCCGTTGCACCTCCCCCTTGGCCTTCTTCTTGACCTCCACTGCCTCCTGGTCCCGGCTGGCCCGGTCCTTCTTGGCTGCCGCACCAAACGCCCGGCTCACCAGTGCACCCTTGTTGCCGCCACTGCTGCTCACACTGCTGCTGCTGCTGCTACTGCTGCTGCTGCTGCTGCTACTGCTGCTGCTGCTGCTGCTGCTGCTGCTGCTGCCCCGAGCTGCCTCAGGCCGCTGGGAGCCAGTCTGGCCCAAGGACTCTGGCTCATCCTCACTCTTGCTGACAGGAGAGTCTGAGCCCAGCGCTGAGCTCAGCCCAGTGGTGGCGGCAGTGGCACGCTTGGCCTTGCTGGCCATGGGTGGCACACGGGGTGACACATGGGGGCTGGCCGGTGGGGGCTTAAGGGGGCTGGCCATGGTGCGGGAGGCATCCCAGGCGGTGCGGGAGGGGGTGCCACGCCCCAAGGCCTTGTCTGGCGAGGCGGTGGTGACATCCACGGAGCGGTCACTGTCCGAGTCGTACACCGTCTCCTGGGACTGGAACTCCCGGGACCGCCGCGGCCGTCCCCGGCTGCCCTCCGATTTGGCACCTGAGTGGCCGCCCTTCCTAGAGTCGGACCGCTTCCGGGGGAACTTCTTGGGGGCCTCGCGGGGCGGCGGGGCGGCACTCACCTTGGGGGACTTGTCCGTGTCCTGTGGGGCCGCCTTGGCCGCCGGCTGGCTCTTGCGGGGTGGTGGGGCATCACTGTCTGAGTCACTGTCCTGGAACTGGCGGGTGGGTGGGGGCTTGGCCTTGGGCAGGCGGGGCCGCCCGGTGGGTCCCGGCCATGCTTGGGTGTCTGGCGCACTTCAGCAGACACCCTGGGGATGGGGCGGGGGTGGGGCTGCTCCTCACCGGAGGAGTCCTCATACAGCCCCGCCTTGTCCTGCTTGGCCCAGCCCCGGCCCTCCTGGCCACCCCGGCTGCCATGATGGGAGCCGACAGCCGCCGTGTTCTTGGCCACCTTGCGCTCCGTGTGCTCCCGTGGCAGCGGCGGCAGCGGCTCCTTAGCATCCTGTGGCTGCTGCTCCTCCATACGCTGAGGCCCCGCGCTGGCACCCTGGGGTACCCAATATGTCAGCATGGCTTGGTGCAGCATGTCATACACAGGAGAGACACACACACACACACACACACACACACACACACACACACACACACACACACACACACACACACACACACAGGGAAGGAGGCAGAGATACAAGTATTACATGATACACAAGGATATCAGAGATACAAGTATTACATGATACACATATATCAAAGGGATACAGGCAGGCAGTGTCCAGACAGCACCAACACACCCCTTGCCACACAGCTGCATCAGAACACACACACACACACACAGTGCCTTACCCCAGAGGACATGGGTGAGTTGGTCTTCCTGATGGGAATGAAGTTATTCAGCTCCCATGATTGGGACTTGTTCTCCGGGTGCTGAGGGAGAGAGACACACACACACACACACGTTAGTACAATGCAGCAACTCAGTGTTACTTTACCACGTTATAACACTTATTCTTATTTATCTTCATGTTGCTTTGTAACCCTTATCATTATGATTCTAGGTTTTCCAATCTTTATCCTTTCCTTTTATGTTTTGATGTTTATCTCATTCTTCTTGAAGTTCTTGTAACCCTCATCCTTATTTTTTAGCTTTCTAACCCTGATGTCACTTTCTTTAATATTCATCTAATTCTGATCCTACTCCATTTTTATGTTCTTCATTACGTTATCTACTTATATATCATTTTTTCCTCTTATCATCTATCACTTTTTAAAAATGTACACACATAAGGCATACTAAAATGCTTCAAATGCTTAAAAATGTTTCATCACTCTTACATGGACAACAAAAGGTGGAGGTGGAGGAGTCTATATTTGCTAACGTTGATTTTATTCCCTTCTGTATTCCTTCTACATTGTTACTCCTTTCTGTCTTCTCTATAACATTAGTACTATTTTTTGTTCATTAAGTTCTGTTGTCACTCTTATGTGGACAACAGGAAGTGGGGAGTCTATATTTGCTAACCCTGATATCATTCCCCTTATTGTTCCTCTAATGCTGATCTTATTCCCTTCTCTTTCCTTTTTTTCATGACGTTATTTAATTATCTTTCCTTCCTTTCTTTATGATGTTATTTATTATCTTTCATCCTACATAGTCACACCTTAACATAAAGAGGTGGAGTGGACTTACCTTGGGGGAGCACTCCACCTGCTCCTCGTCAGTGGAGTTATTGGAAGACACCTCAGAATCGTCACTGGAGTCCTCAGAGCTGGAGGATTCATCGGAGGACTTCGTGGAGATTGGGGACAGAGGGGCCATGCTGTTAGAGGCCGGCCCCATGGAGGACTGGTGGTGGCCCTGCGGGGTGCCAACGCTCCCCCCGACCCTACAGTGCGACCTGTGCTGCCCCCCGTGCTGCCGTTACCCTGTGGGGGGAGAGAGGTGTCAGTGTGGGAGGCTCGGGAAGGATGGAGACAGGAGTAATTCTGTTAAAAATAAAAAAAAGTAATAAAAAAGAAAAAAAAAAAGAAAAGAAAAGAAAAGGATTATTGTGTTCAAGAGGCTGATGCAAAATTTATCTCTGGTTAGGTTAGGTTAGGTGTAAATTTTGTTAGGTTAGGTTAGGTTAGGTTAGAATGAGTTAGGTTAGGTTACATCAAGTAGATATTTATTTCCTTTTCTTTTTTTCTTCATTTTTTCATTTCCTTCCTTTCTTTTATATTCCTTGGCTTTGGTTCAGTTAATAATTCCAAGTTGCAAGACAAAAACCCAATCACTGCAGCATCAGAGAAAGGCTGCTGCAGAATTGATCAGGTGTGGCTCTGAGACAAGTGTTAGGGAAGGTCAGTCCAGGCAGAGACTTAGTGGGGTACTTGACAGGCTGCTACATAATGCACACAGTGGCCTTTAGGAGACACCTGCCAGTCTTTCATTCAGTGACCGCCATGGCATACTCACTTCTCCCTTCACTTTTCACACACTTCATAAAAAGGTACATTACACATCTCTGTATGAATGTGTGTGTGTGTGTGTGTGTGTGTGGGGAATATACACACACGCACGCACATACACACGTTTTTAGAGGCTCACGTACATAATATATTCGACTTCAAGCTCTCAAAATTAATGAAAATTTAGTCAGTTATACACTTATCGCTTGAAAAAACATACATACACACACTCGTACACTCTAAAACTAAGTGAATAAAGCAACACACACACACACACACACACACACACACACACACACACACACACGACTAACCTGCTCCTCCTCATCGCTGTCCTCGGAAAGTCTCAGCTCATCATTAATGTGGCTGCCGTTGTCCCTGCAATACAAGGAGTCTCACTTTATTCACTCAACACACTACATTACAACACCTGCCTCGTTTTCTTCACTCAACACAACACAATATCTTGCCTCTAGTGTGCCTTTTATTTCGTTATTACTACAGTGTGTGTACTCTAAAGTGGCTCCGGGGTCGGGGTCTTGGTCTGGGTCTGAATGGTGTGCCAGGGAATGTGTGGTTGTCAGATCTTGAGGAAAACTGTGAGCTGTCTTTCCAATAAGGAGTTGATCAAAAGAAAACAAATATTATTCACATCAAATCTTTCAGGGAACTAGCACTCAAGTGAGCCTTTTTATTTATCTATTTATTTTTATTTTGGTGCCCTTGGCTGGCTTGTCTTCTGCATATAAAAAAGAAGAAAAATAAATTATGCTATCCATAAGCTACAATGTGTTTGAAATCCAGGAGGCATTTTACAGTGGACAGACTAACACTTCCTGAATCACAGTTTTTCTGGCTAAAAGTGTTTATGGAGTGACTAAGTTGACAAAATCTTCAGTAAATGCAATACTTCTCAGTGACATTCAGACAAACATAACACGGGGTGAATAGATGAGTGTTTCTTGGCTAACACTCCCTGGGTCCAGTTCATTGGGTGAGTAAATTGACAAAATCTTCAGTAAACGTAATACTTTTCAAGGACATTCAGACACAAATGCAACACTACTAGAAAAAAATGAGTGTTTCTTGGCTAACACTTCCTGAATCACAGTTTTTCTTGCCTAAACTGTTCATTGAAAGACTAAATTGTAAAAAGTTTAGGAGTGGATTTAACATTTTTTTGATGACATTCGGACTCAACACAAATGCAACACTGTCTAAATTAATGAGTGTTTCTTGGCAAACACTCCCTGAATTAAGTTTTTCTAGCCTAAGTGTTGACTGAGTGACTAAATTGACAAAATCTTCAGTAAATGCAATACTTTTCAATGACATTCAGACACAAACGTAACACTACTAGAACAGACGAGTGTTTCTTGGCTAACACTCCCTGAATCGGGTTTTTCTCAGCTAAAAGTATTGAGTGTCTGAGCTGACAAAATCCCCTGTAAACCTCATACATTTCAGTGACATTCAGACAGCGGACAGGACGAGTGAGATGAAAGATGCATGTTCCTTCTCTCACTGCATTTCCGAGCTTCCTGGTGACATGAGAGGCGCTGACAGGCACTGTGGCGGTTTGTAACATGACAGGTGCCACTCAACGATAACATGAAGTGTGGGGGTCTCATTCACTGTGCATGTCATGTTAGTGAGATGAAATGTTAAGTGTTCAATTTATATAAGAGGAAATGACTCTTTTTTTTACATTTATTTTCTATTTTTGCTTTTATCTATTTATTTTTTTCATTTATTTTTTATTTATTTATCTTTTATTTATCTTTTTTTTTTTTTTTTTTTTTTTTTTTGTGGGGTGGGTTGAAGAAACAAACTTTTTCAATTTGTAAGAAAAAAAAATGGTTTTGTTTCACCATTTATTTGTCAACTTTTTTCTTGTATTTCTTTGTAATTTTAAGTTTTAATTTGCAAGTGAGAAAATAGCTTTTATCTTTCAGTGTGTTCTTTCAGCCAATCAGATCAAAATGTCCTAACCTTTTTCCACTCACGAGATATGAAAACTTGATGTCTTTTTTGTAACTGGGAAATGTCAGCCCTTAACCTCTTCAATATTGAGACACATTTTTACCCTGAGATTTGTGTAGAACTATACCATTTTATTGACATTAGCAAGGGTCTATGGAGGTCAGAAAACTAATGGCCACAGTCTTCACTATTTTAACCCCTTCAGTACTTGGACACATTTTTACCTAAGATATGTGTATGATTAGACCATTTTATTGACATTAGGAAGGGTCTATGGAGGTCGCAAGATTAATTAGCCAGTCTTAAGAATTTTAATCCCCCAAATGAGTTTCTGAAGCTGTATAGAATCATCAAATAGTCACCAGAATGAATATGGAAATGCGTCATGGTACTGAAGGGGTTAAACTCGCAGGAGATAACAAGGCAACATTTTCTAAGCCAATAAGAAAAACCAAACTCCTTTTTCTGTTCATTTGCTAGAGAAAACTTTGGTCCAATACTTTTGTCTTCACAGGACAGGATAACTAAACTATCCCAAAAACTTTTACCTGAAAACATTTTATCCATCAGCTTTTTAAATACGACAGGACACTTTACAATCCCCCTCAGTACTAATCCTTAATCCAAAACTTTTATCCAATTCTTTTCATTACAAGACATGATAACTGCACTAAACACCTTATCTGAGAGCATTCAACCCATCAACACTTTAAATTTGATAGGGAAAGTACTTCATAACCCCTCTCAGTATCTATGCTTCTACCAAACCCACACTTCTTATCACAGCGAAACACAATAACCAAACTATACCAAAAACTTTTACCTGAGTGTTCAAGCCATCAACTCTTTAAATATGATAGGAAGGCATTCAGAACCTCTCTCTCTCAGTATCTCTCCTCTACCGAACCCACACTTCTTATCACAGCGAGACAGAATAACCAAACTATACCAAAAGCTTTTACCTGAGAGTGTTCACGCCAATAACTCTTTAAATATGATAGATAGGAAAGCAATTCAGAACCTCTCTCTCAGTATCTATGCTTCTACCAAACCCACAGCAAGATAAAATGACCAAACTATACCAAAAGCTTTTATCTGAGAGCATTCAAGCCATCAACTCTTTAAATATGATAGAAAACTTTATCTATCCTCCATCAAACTCACATTTTTTTATCACAAGACATAACAAACCACACCAAACATCTTATCTGAGGACACCCAACCCATCCACTCTTTAAACATGATAGGAAGGCACTCGATAGCCCCCTCTCAGTATCTATCCCTTGTCAATAGGGATAAATAAACATCCTTTCTTTTATCAGTGAAGAAATGAGACAATCCTTCATCTCTATCCTCTATCAATGGTGCAGGAAGTGTGTTATTTGTAAAGGGTGAAGTGCTTATAACTTTAGTGTGTTGGTGGTGGTGGGGAAGGGGAGGTAAAGTGTGTTGTTTGTAAAGGGTGGTGTTTAGTGGTGTTTTGGTGTGTTATTGGTGTTTTGGTGGTGTATCTGGTGTTTTTTTGGGTTTTTGTGGTGTTTTTGTGGTGTTATTGGTGTGTTTTGGGTGTTATTGGTGTTTTTGTGGTGTTTTTATAGTGATCTGGTAGGTTATTGGTGTGTTTAGAGGTGTTTTGGTGTGTTATTGGTGTTCTGGTGGTGTTTTGCTGGTTAGCGTGTTTGGAAAGACAGAAGCAGGTGGTGTATCATTGTAACGGGATGTTTAGTGGTGTTTTGGAGCTGTTTTATTGGTGTTTTTGTGGTGTTTCAGTGTTTCAGTGGGTGGTAGGTGAGTTGGGAGAGACAGTGACACAAGCAGGTAAAGTGTATTATTGTAAAGGGTGTTTAGTGGTGTTTTTTGAGCTGTTTAGAGGTGTTATTGGCGTTTTGGAAGTGTATTTGTGGTGTTTTGGTGTGCTATTGGTGTTTTGTGGTATATTGGTGTTTTGTGGTGTATTAGTGGTTTTGCTGTGTTATTTGGTGTTTTGGTGGTGTTTTGGTGTGTTACTGGTATTTTTGTGGTATACTGGTGGTGTCACTGGTGTTTTGAAGGTATTTTGTGGTGTTTTGGTGTGTTATTGGTGTTTTGGGGTTTTATGGAATTCTTGTGGCATTTTTGTGGTTGGAGTGTTGAGAGACAGAAGCAGAGGAAGTGGCAGGGGCAGTGACACAAGCAGGTACTTACAGGACTTGCGACTGTGACTGCTTGGACCGAGACGACTCAGACACCCGCCCTGTAAATAGATGTGCGTCAGTATGTGGTCAGCTGACATACACACACACATACGCATACGCACACATACCAGTGATGAGCTGACAAACACACACATACACATGCACATGCAAAAATAAGAAAACAGTACGGCAAATAGAAACCGTCCACCAGAAAATTAATAAAGGAGAATGCACATTACTCTTCAATCTCTTCTGCCTACACGATAATATCCTACCTGGCTATACAAACATACATTAATAAGTGTGCTCATAGGAGGTACTGTGTGTGTGTGTGTGTGTGTGTGTGTGTGTGTGTGTGTGTGTGTGTGTGTGTGTGTGTGTGTGTGTGTTGGTGGCATCTTGTTGTAATTGAGTACAAGACGGGAAATATTGCCACATCCAACATTATTTCCTGCATGGTGAAGGGCAGACACACACTGACCAACCACCCCTGTCACCATCACCCCCCCCCCCAATGAGAAGGTAAGGTGAGGTGAGGTGAGGTGAGGCAGGTCAGGGCAGGCTGCTCCCTCAGACAGACAGGATGACACACACTGCACTGTGCACTATACAGGGACACAGTGGGAACAGGCTGTCACTGGCTGGTGTGGTGGGCACCACTCACCATTTCCACCAGTGTGTGTGTCCCTGCACAGCACTCACACACACACACACAGAGAGTTGGGGCATGTTGGTGTGAGTGCCCTCCTCCCCCTCCCAGTGCGCATTGGTGCCCACTGCCCTCCCCATGAAGGGGTCTCAATAATTTCATTCCTGCAGCAAGGTAGTGGTGATGGTGGTGGTGGTGGTGGTACGTGGTGTTGTTGTGGGATGGGGGTGGTAAGGGGTCACGGGTGGCAGTGCTTGGTGGCACCGGGGGTGGGGGGTCATGGCCCGTGCCCCTCCCCACGGTGGCACGGCAAGACGGATCAAGTTTCAGCCTTATTAAAGGAGACACACAACACTGGCGCTGTGGTGTCGTGCCGCCATGTGCCGCCACCGCGGGGCCCAGTGTGCCATCACGGCGGCGGCGGCGGCCCGCCACCCGCGTCCCGCCGCCAGGACACGCCAGAGCAACAAGTCTTGCCGCGCCCCCGCACGGCGGCGCGCGTCAGGGAGCCAAGGGCTTCCCGCCCCCCTCACGCTGGAAGTAATTACGCAGCACAGTCCGCTGCCCTACCTGACGAGCCGCACTGGTGGCGGTGGTGGTGGCGGCTGTGGTGGCGGCTGTGGTGGCCATGGCCAGTCCTGTGGTGGGTGTGGTGGGGGCGTGATGGCGGGGCAGGGGCGGGACGGCTGTGGGGGGCGCTGCGGGGCTGTGGCAGGTGTGGTGAAGCCTCGGTGCGACTGGGAGGCGGGGGCGACTTCCCCTGAGCCTGAGGGGGCCCCTGGTACATCCGCATGCCTGGGGCAGCCCCGCTCAGGCGGGTAGCAGCCTTGAGGGGCACGCAGGGCACGCGGGGCGGCCCTGGGGGACCATGTGCACACGGGGGCGCCCCAGCACACACCTGTGGCCGCACATTGCCTGGCGGCGCGGCGACCGTCACACATCAGCCTCAGCCCTCACCACAGCGCTCACCACCAGCACAGCACGGCCCAGCACAGCACGGCACAGCACGGCACAGCACTCACACCACAACACAGCGGCACGGCGCCAGCCTCTCAGCCGCTCCGCACCCCGCCAGGCCCGCCGACCCCTGCTGCGCACCTCGCCACACTGTCACTGTCCCTCAGCACCACTCCGCCGCGGCGCCCTGCGTCAGGTGTGTGTGCGTGCGTGTACGTGTGTGACTGCCTCGCTGCTGGGAGAGCTGAGGCTGTGTGGTGGCAGTGGTGGTGGTGGTGGTGGTGGCGTGGCGCCGCGCTGAGCAACGTGCGAGTGGTGGCGGCGGGTGAAGGAGGCGAGGGGAGGGGGAGGGAAAGGGGACGGGAGGGTGTTCGCGCGTCGCTATGGCAACCCCCTGATCAATGAGGGCCTGGCGTCCCCCCGCCACCGATTATCACGACTTTCTCCTGTCGTTCCCTGCGTCTTTGCCGCCACGGAGCGAGGGCGGCGCGGCCCGGAGGCGGCGGCCCAGGCACGGCTGGTGGTGGTGCAGGTCGCGGCGGCACGGCTGGCCCGGGGCGGCGCTCTGCTGAATCAAAGCTCGTCCCGCGGCGCCGGTGTGAAGGGAAAAGCAGCGGCGGCGAGGACCACGGCGGGGAGGGGAGGGTGGGGAGGGAGGAGGAGGGGTGTAGGGAAGAAAGGGAAAGGGGCAGCACAGAAGCAGGAGGGAAAGGATGAGAGGCGGGGAGGAGAGGGGAGGGGGGAGGCGGACATGCACGCCTGCGCTGGCCTCAACACCACCTGCCCTCCACCCCCCCCCGCCCCCCGTCCCCCGTCCCTCGCCACCGCTGGGTCTGGGAGGAGGGGTGAGCACAATACCCTCACACCACTTTTTGTACAGGGAATGCCCCCTACAACC